>NW_007729364.1:67134-68364 GCF_000696425.1 Galeopterus variegatus | reverse complement strand
TCACCACCATCATTAGTCCACTTGGGCCGAGAGAATACCATAGACATATATTGGGTGGCTTTTAAACAAGAGAATTTTATCTTACAGTTCTGGAGGATGGGAAGTCCAAGATCAGGTTGCTGCCAGATTTGGTGTCTGGTGAGGGCCTACTACCTAGTTCATAGCATTCTTCTCACAATTTCTTCATGTGGTGGAAGGGGTAAGAGAGCTCTCTGGGGCCTTTTTCATAGGGGCACTAATTTCATTTATGAAGGCTCTGCTCTCATGGCATAATCACATTCCAAAGGACCCACCTGTAAATACCATCACATAGGGGATTAGGTTGCAGCATATGGCTTCTGGAGGTGCATATACATTCAGTCTGTAGCAATCATCATCATTATCACCATCATCATGTCTGTTGAGCACTTACAATGTACCAGGTACTGTTATGAGTGCCTTGTATGTAGATATCAATAATAATACGTTTAGTGGGTGAGGTAACCTAATAAGAGTTTTTACACTAATGTTTGTAGATAATCAAACAAATGAAAACATGATCTATCGGTTCATCTCTGTTTACCTGCAGCTTCATAAGAGCAAAGAAACTTGGTAAGAACTGTAAAAGATTATTAAAAATTGTAGGATTTACAGTCATATGTTGCTTAATGACAGGGATACCATTCTGAAATGTGTGTTGTTAAGTGATTTTGTAACTGTGCAAACGTCATAGAGTGTACTTGCCAATCCTAGATGGTATAGTCTACTATATATCTTGTCTATGTGGTATAGTCATTATAATCTTATGGAGCCACCATCATATATGTGGCCCATTGTTGGATGAAATGTTGTTATGTGGCACATGACCATATTTTATTCCTTCCAGGAAGATCCAAGAATAACACTGAGAATGTAAGTTATAAACATCTGCATAAAGTCACAATTGACTGGGAGTGGCACCAAAAAAAAATGCCCTGCTTTGGGTTGAGTGTCCCTCCAAAACCTGACCCACACTGTGACAGTGTTAAGAGGGTGGGAAATCCTATTATGGTAATTGAAAAGTGGGTCTTTGAAGAGATGATTAGATTGTAGTATCATGCCATAGCGAATGGATTAATAACGGTGGTCAGAGGCATGGTTCTGAGGGCTTTAAAGAGAGAGTGCATGAGGAACTTTCTCTCTTTGCTCCGCCATCTTCTGCCATGTGAGACCCCTGGGTCACTGTCACCACCACTAAGGCCTTCACCAGCT
>NW_007729364.1:50030-66196 GCF_000696425.1 Galeopterus variegatus | reverse complement strand
CATTCAAAAACACAGAGATTCATTCATAGCACTTGAATCTTCAGACCTGGAAAATTATGCCGCAGTCTTGATACTGATAGTTAATACATTTTAAGCACTTCCACAAAACAGGTGCCATCGTAACTACTTTACAAGTATTAACTCATTCAATCCACAAAGCAACCATATCAAGTATGTATGTGTTATTATTATTCCTGTTTTACAGGTAAGTAAACTGAGGTATAGAAAAATTAAGTAACCTTCCCAAAGTTATACAACAAGTGAGTGGTAGAACTGTGATTTACACCCATGATGAGCTTCAGAGTCTATGTGTGGTAGTTAGGTCACTAAATCAGTCAGATCAAATAGCATCATTATTTCTAATAACATTTAAGCATAGAGAGGTTTCAAAGATTAGGAAACATGGATAATACTTCGCAAAGCAGGTCCTGGGGAAAAATGCATTAGCAATTGATATTATTTAGCCCAGAGTTTAACTTCATAAAAGTTGAGGAGTAGCTTGATTAATGCCTTCGGAGTTATAAAAATGTTTGACTCATTCACTTGTTTAAATTATATCGGACCTATTGTGTTCAAGGTGCAAGGTGTTAGGTGTTAATCAGAAATAGAAAAAGAGAATGGATTTGACTCCCCTTCTGAGAGAATCTTAACTGCAAGAAGGAAGCAAAGTTTAGATTGGACATAAGCGAGAGCATCTTGACTCATAGAGGAATTTGAGCCTCTAAAATTTTTATTTGATATTTACAAACAATCCATCTTACAATCTTTAAAAATCTCCACATTTTGATTACAATTTTAATATGTTTAATTAAAGATTACTTTCTCCAACTATAACCACACACTCAGAAGCAGTGAGAGGGCACTTGGCTGGGCTGTCATTAATTCAGTGGCTCTTTCTTGAACAACTATCTTATTAACCTTACAGTGCACACTACTCAAACTTATATCTCAGCAAAAGTGGCCAGTCACTGAGCTTCAGGGTAGTTAATGAAGAGGAGACACAGCAGATGTATGCCAAGAGTTTTCTATAATGAGAACTTCTTGAAGACAAAAACCACACCTCTGACCATGCCTAATAAGTGCCTTACTCACAGGGCAGGCTGAATAAAAATGTGTTAAATTTAAGAATAATGCATTCAATTCAAGTCTATGTATATTTCTGTATTTAGAGCAAGAAAAAAGACAACGCTTAATGTTAAGAATAGAAATCATTGTTAAAATATAATGAATGCTTACCATGTATCAGGTATCATTAATTTTCACAGGAGCCACTTGAGATAGAAATATTTAGTATCCCTATGTCACAGATAAAAAACTGAGGTATCATTAAGTTTCACAGGAGCCACTTGAGATAGAAATATTTAGTATCCCTATGTCACAGATAAAAAACTGAGTCCAGGAAGGTTGATTTGTGATGGAATTGGGTTTAAAGTTCAGGCCTGTTTAACCTCAGAACCAGATTTCTAACCCTCACAATTATTTCCTTCCATTTTAGAGTTCACTTTAGTCTAAATTATGCTATTAAAAACAGATCTTTATTATTTCTCTAAATGAAGTGTCAGGCAGAATTCATTCCATCCTGAATTTCAGGTCTCAAAACAAACATAAGGAAGGGGAGCAGTTGCTCTTCTTACTCTAAGATTTCTATCCTACACAGAGTTTTTCCTTTTATTCTTTTCATGATGGAAGACCAAAAATTAAAAAAAAAAAAAAAAAAAAAAAAAAAAAAGCAACTGTCATGAGAGAAGAGGGTTGTTTGGTGGGATCCCAGGTTCTTGTCCCTCCCTCCACTGCCACCCATGTCGTGGTCCACAAAGCAGACAACACAACATTTGTCCTGTCAGGTTTTCTTGCCAAGGTGATTGTTTGAGTCCAAGATGAAGACTCAAAAAATCCAAAATCGGTTGTTATTTTTCAGTTCACAGGATTTCATAACAGTGGAAAGAAAGAACTGCTCTGGACTCCAGGCTTCTCTAATGGGCCCAACACGTCAACAACAGGAGGGGAGGCGTGCCAACCATTTCTTGAGGGGGAGAGTAGGGAGGCTAATCAGATGACCCATTTCTGGGTAGAGAAAGAAAAGACTCAGGTTTATTTAGCTCTTCTGAATTCTCCCAGTGATCACTGAGAGAGAAATCAAACCATAATATGTAAGGTCAGATCATTTCATCACTGTCCTTTCAGAACTGGGAAATTGCATTATGAAATGCAGATGGCATCTCGAGGTTAAAATAGCAAGTTATTATTACCACACAGCTTACAGGAGATTTTTTTTTTTCTGCCTCATGGAAGAATATACATTTTAAAAATCTGTTTCTTTTGGCTTGATCTAAATGATGGCAGGGGAAACATAACAATCATGTAGCTTGCTTCTACAGAAACAAAAACCAAAAGGATTTACTGCAGATGAACAGTATATTTATAATGTAGAAGACGGTCATAGAACATAGTCTAGGGGAGAACAACTAGCCTGAAATAAACTGTTGTTTCTGTATTTCAAAAATGCAGAGTTAGGCTACTAGAGAAATCACTAAATTCTGCTGAAGCCATTACAGGCTTTCATGTTTACTCTTTTTGGTACTACATAAAGCACAGTATTGCTACTTACCAATATAGTTCTTGGATCTGTTCATCCTACATGATTAAAGAGTAATAAATGCTCTTATGTGTCAATCGGGAGTTTAGTAAGCACACGTTAACTATGCATGGGTTTTCACTGCAAATTACAGTCCCAGACAGGTTCGGGCACACACAGTTCAGGTCAAGTCAGAATTTTATTGCTTTTGGTTCAAGGGTATTGGTGAATTTCCTGGGTGAAGCACAAAGGTAGGTGCAGCACAAAGTAGGCTTCAGGAAAAGTTATAATTTTAGACATAATGCATTATGGGTTTTACTGAGGTATGAAAATATGTAATATCAGAATGACTTTCAAAATTGAAGTCATCAGACCAGTACAGTATTTTGTAACTTTTAAACCCATATAATTTCTGATTTTATTGGAGAGTTAGTAGAAAAGAAGGACTGTCAGCCAGTAAGTAAATACATTTTTAAGCAATGCTAGTTAGAAGTCCTCAAGAAGTTTTCTGGAAATTCTAGATGCAAAAGGGGAAATAAATGCCAATGCCAACAGTTCAAGGGAGAAAAGAATAATTTTGATGAATGAGAGTTTAAAGACACCTGCTTGTCATCTTTGTTGGACAACTGCTTTGCAAGTGGCTTACTACTAGTAGATATTCAGCACTGTGAGAAAGACTGTTTTCCCCCAGATTGTCCCTTTTGTGTTCAGGAGTGAATTAACACCAAAAGATCAATTTCTTCTCCTGACTCTTCACTTCTTTCCCCCTAACTCTGCATGAAAAAGAGAAAAACTCTAATCACAAGATCAATTCCAATATCATTGACAATTCTTATCTCTGATAGAGTTTGGATATTATTGTCCCCCAAGAACTCATGTGGAAATCTGATCCCCAGCATGGCAGTGTTGGGAGTGTTGGGAGCTGTTTGAGTCACAGGGGCAGATCCCTCATGAATGGATTAATGCTCTTCCTGGGGAGTGGGGTGAGCGAGTTCTCATTCTATTAGTTCCCAACAGAGCTGGTTGTTTATAGGATCCTGGCGTCTCCCCTCTCCCTCTCTCTTGCTTCCTCTGGCCATGTGATCTGCTTGTACCAAGGCTGCCTGCCGCTTTCTGCCATGAATAAAAGCAGTATAGGTTCCTGGCGTCTCCCCTCTCCCTCTCTCTTGCTTCTTCTGGCCATGTGATCTGCTTGTACCAAGGCTGCCTGCCGCTTTCTGCCATGAATAAAAGCAGCCTGAGGCCCATGCCAGCTGCAGCTGTCTCAGAACTGAGAGACAAATAAGCCTCTTTTCTTTATAAATTACCCAGTTTCAGGTATTCTGTTATAGCAACACAAAACAGACTTATATAATCTCTTTCATTTTTCCTTCGCTTCTACCTTCTTTTTCCATATTTGTTCTTTAATTTAGTAGCAAATGGAGACTCAACTGGCTACCATCTCTTCTGGAAGAGAAGCATGTTAGAAAACAAATGGGTTGTTACTTGGCCCACCCTGGGTTCTTGCTCTGGCTTTGTGTGTGCCCTCTCTGTTAATCTCCTTGTCTCTGTGTGTTGGGGCAAGGGGCCATTTAAACTCATTGAAACTGCCCCTTCTTTCTCAAGAAGAGGCAATGGTTTATGTGAATAGGAAAACAAATCTTTGGCCTGCCCCTTCCACCCCCTTAGGCTGGCAGGGAGGAAGAAAGAGAAGACTGGGATTTCAAAGGCTCTGCCAGTTCTTTTGCTGTGCCAAAGAGATCCAGAATAACTGGCCTTTTGTTTAAGGGAAATGGTAATGAGCCTTTGGAAATACAAAATTATGTCTAGAGTGAAGAAAGGGAGAAGAGTTAAAATTCTCTTTGTAATAATGTAAGGGGAGTTGAGGGCAGAATAGAAAAAGGAGGACCAGGGAGAGGAAGCAGACTGAAGACATAAAAGCTGAGAAACTAGGCCAGAGGTTGAAGTTCACAGCAAATGTTTCCCAGTGTTATAGTAGCTGATGAACTTAGCAACAGTGATTTTATTATTCGATTTTGTATGATTTTTCATTGCTGTGACATAACATGTCATTTTTTTTCACTTCTTCAATAGTCTGTTATTTCTGTACAAATGCTTTTTTGAAGTGTTTTTTGGGGTTCTAAGTTCCACATCTGGGTCAGTGTGGAGTATAGGAGAGAAAACAGTCATGTATTTAAGACCATAATGATAATAAGAATTTAGGAGAAACAAATCAGAGCCAGAAGTGACCATGAAAGCATATTCACAAAAATCCCAAGGAAAGCATCAGAATAATAATAGTACATAATAAAGGACTCAGGTTAATTTATTTTAGGTGCAAGAAAAGGTCCGCCAACATGTAGTTATATGTAAATTATGATTAAAAACACCATATAGGAAGCAGAAGACCTGGTGCATAGTACGTGCTGAATAATCCTGAGTCATCTCCTTTGCACGGGAGCAATATGGAGGCCATGCCACTCTCAGAAAGGATCATGGGAAAGACTTGAGTTAAGGGCACTGAGAGATTAAAGCAAGGCAGTGAGGCCATGTTTCCCCCACTAACTTCCTGCAGGACCTCCCACTGAGGCTGCAAACTCATGAATGAATATCATTGATGTCAATATCTCTATCTATATCTCTATCCAGGCAAGGGAAACAGGAGTGTCTGGCAATTCTGTTCCATGGCACATGCACAATTACTTAAAACCATATGGACCACCAACTTAAAATAGTTTTGCATACAGACTCAAAAGCACAGAGCTGCTATAACCATGGTGTGTCTCAGGACCCAGTTTGTTCTGTGGCCTTTTAAGTACCAGAAGCAGTGGAGTTCAAGAATTCAGGACTAATGCTTTAAATTCATCTGAGGCACGTACCCTATATCTGGTTTCTTGCTGGCTCTGCTGATCCTTCTGTTTGTATCTGGTGCTTTATAACTTTCCATTTGGTTCCCTCATTTTCCTCCCTGACTTTGGCATTATGTATCTTCCTGTCAATGCATCTCTCCCTTTGTGGATTAACTTCCAAAGCATCCAGTGGACTTGAACACCATGTGATTTAGTCCAGCTATCCTTGTGGAAGTAGATAGCAGCTGCCCTGTGCCACCTGTGTTCCTGAGCACTGAGGCCCCTGCCCAGCCCAGTGTACTCCATCTGGCGAATGTTTGGGATAAAATAACTAGGTAGTCTAAGGGGACAGGCATGTTAAAAGGGAGATTCATAATGGTAAAATAAACACAGGGAGTTAAATGAGAGAACAGTTCCATGAGTGAACTAAGTTGAGATGTTCAGAGAAAGCAACAGAAGGAAAAGAGAGAGAGAGAATGAATTTAGTATGTGCAGTTAATTCTGGTGGAAATCAGAGAAGAACTTCAAATGTGAGAAGTAAGGTGTAGGACAGGGCACTGCTGTAGGCTGGCTTTCTCTGAGACTCTGAGATGGTGATTTGTGATTCTTGGGACTTATTGGAGAATGCTCTTGGGAACAACAAGTTCTATGGAGGATTGGAGACAGCAGCATTAGGCAAAGGGAGAGGTGAAACCTTGGAGAAGTTGAGTCACAAAAGGAGCTCTGGAGCTAGAATGACCCCTTCAGAATTATCTGAAATTCAGACATGTGGCCTGGGTCTTTGTTTTAGGCTGCTATGACAAAATTACCATAGACCAGGTGGCTTATAAACAACAGAAATTTATTATTTCACAGTTCTGGAGACTGGGAAATTCAAGATCAAGATTCTGGCAGAGTCAGTGTCCGGTGAGGTCCTACATCTTGGTTCATAGGGAGCCTTCTTCTCTCTGTGTCCTCACATGGTGGAAGGAGCAAGAGTTCTCTATTATAAGGGGTCTCTATTATAAGGGCACAAATCTCATTCCCAGTCACCTCCCAAAGCCCTCACCTCTTAATACCATCACATTGGGGGTTAGGATTCTAACATGATTTGGGAGACGCAAACATGCAGTCTACAGAAGTCTTTATACCCCACACTGACTCTACTGCCCAACACCAGCTAACACCTATAGGCTGCCCCTGAGAAAGAGGCATGATGGTGGGTGAAGTTCTTTTCAGTCAGCACATCCCTGGACAAGCACTTAGTTGAGATGCATTAGCCACCACTCCTGCTGGAGGAATGAGAGTTTGGGTCCTGAAAGGGGTGTGAGATCTGGGCTGGGCATCACAGCATCTCCCTCATCTAGAGTAAGAATCACAGCTCTGAAGGAGAGGCCTCTGTAGGGCCTCTCCTTCAGAGCTCTATGGAAATTAGTTTTATACTATTCACTGGTTGTTTCATGTGCATTGGTTTTGTCCCTTACCTAAACGCTAAACTCTTTGAATGCCAGGATCACATTTTATATGTTTTCTTATCCCTTAACTCCTTTAGCTGAGTAATTGGCCAATCTAAAATTGATTTTAAAAAACAAGCCCATTAATTGTGTAACATGATACTAAAATAATAAAAATCTTTCTGTCATGTTTTGGAAAGATGTAAACAACCTCTCATTTACCAAATTTTTTCCCTACTTCTCGTACATTCATATGAATGGCTCCTGAATGAGCTGGTTATGATGATCTTGAAGAGTTACAGGCAGAACCTTGAAAACTCGAAAAGAGAAGGTAAGGGAGACCAGAAGAAGTACAAGTGAAAGTGAGAGTCTAGGTACTTAAGCAGAAAGAGCACTCAACTGCTGTCTCAAGATCCACTTCTGTGTCTTGCTATCCTGTTGCTTACCACAGGATCTTGGGAAAAAACACTTGAACTCTTAGACTCACTTCTTTTTTCATGTAATAATTAGGCATGATGTTATCTGCTTTACCTTCATGAATAGCAAGCAGGTGTTGGACTGAAGGACCGTGATAAGAATTGATGGGTAATGCCTACCTAATATTTTTGAGGTCTAAAAATCAGTTCAAAAAAGTAGTTTTATTATGAAGATAATTATTAGTTTAAGAATGAAATTTTTGAAAAATTTAATTTCACAAGTTATATTGGATATAGTAATGTAAAGGTGATTCAGTAATCATAATAGAAGAAGCGTACTGTATCTGTAATGGTAGAATCTAAATTGTTACATAGGCTTCTGGATTCTTCATTTTTGAAGTAGAAAGTGGGATAAGTAAGATGATTTCTCATATAAGTTTGGATTCTAAACTTCATAAACATTTTTCTTTCAAACCAACATTCTTATCAACAGGGGGAAATGAAACATTAATACTTCTTAAGTCTGTTTAACAAAGTGGCTTAATTTTTTGTTGGAAGAAAGATACCGCAGATGCATGTGTAGCATAGAATCTGGATCTGGAACAAAGGTGGTATGGAAGAATTTCAAAATGTTCAGGGAAGAAAAGTTAACCTCAAATAAAAAATGAATAATATCAGACTGCCAAACTTAATTATGGGTTATAATTAAATGTTCTCTATTAATGCAGTTATTTGTTGAGCTCAGATTGAAGGAGCTCAGTAGTGGGCTTTTTAATTACCTGTTTTGATATAGAAGGTACTCAAGTAGTAACTGAGCAGACACCATTTACATGAGCATGCACTTTGTCTAAATATTGTTCGAATGTTAATTATATTCACCAAATGCAATGACTTATTTTCTGCTAATCTGAAGTTAAACAGGTCTCACCATAGTAGAGGCAAAGATGTGGGTGAAAGGTGAGATGTCTTATGGTGACAGGGCTAGGCTTTATTGCTGGCACCCAAAGAGACACTGTTTACCACAAGTCAGAAAAATTCTCAGCTGGAAATCAGGAGACCCTTGAGCAAAGTTGTCTTTTCACTCTACTCTCTCACGTTTAGGCTTTGCCCTTCCCACCCTTCTTTGGGCACCTAGTGTTTTCATGTTCATTATAACTATTCCTCTATTAATGGAAAAGTAAAAAGCCAGCATTCAATATTGGACATAAAACCCATTTATAATCATATTCAATTCATCGATAAGGCTTTTTCTATGAGTCTGCTTAAGGGCATTTGGTTCTTACAAAATGCAAAGGCTTAAGTACAATAACAGGATTTTAATAATGAGATTTCTAGCAATGGTGAGTCCTAGACCAAGGTATCAAATTATCAATGAATACGTATTAAGTATCTTCCCTGTGGATGGCATCTATTATACCTTGCTTATACATCTAAATTCCAGTTCATTCTATTTATGAGTTGAACTAGGAAACAGTGGTGGTATCCTTTCTATTCCATCTAAGTCTTACCCATGTTGAAAAATAGAGTTTAAACTGATTAAGAATAAAGCCACAGAACTATAGTGAGAACCATTCCCTCAGAGGTCTTTAAATGTCTCCTTTCCCTCTGGTGAAGAAAACTATAATCAATTCTTTTCATTGTGTTCTTTTAGGAAGCTACTCTCTCCAAACCAGCTTAGAGAGCATTTCTTCAAAATCAGTATTTCTGCCTCACTTGAGTTTGCCTGGACTAATAGATACTGTATTTCCCAACCTTTCTCATCTGCTTCTGTTCTAGGACTCCTCAGATCCTAACATGTCAGGGGATTGAATGGGGTGGTTCTCAAGTCACGTATACATATAGACAATTTCTATCCACTCTTATCATCCAAGTCAAACATGAGTGAGGAGAAAAAACTCACATACAAGGAACACACATACAAATGGACAAATGGGCTGGGAATCCATGACTTGGAAGATCCAAGCCTAGGTATACATTGGTGGGAAGGAAGGTTGCTGCTCAAATTAATTCATAGAGGAACTAAAAGAAAAGGAAAGGATTTGAACTGGCATCATGATGTGATCTTCACCAACCTTGCATTGGCTGAAATGAACAAAGGGAAAGGACAAGGAAAGGGAAAGGGAGAAGAAGAGGGAGTGATTGAAAAATGGTTTATAAGACCGTAAGGTATGGTCCCAGATACAGTTCTTTTTTCTATTTCTACATCACTAATCACAGTAGAGAGAGATAAAATGAACTGAGTACCTAGACTCCTTTCATTGTGTCTCTGCTTGAGACTTCAGTCCTGTAAGAAAGGACGTGGTTCCTTTAATGATCCTGGCACACACATTTTTCCTATTAAATAGCAGACATTTGTGAGTTTTTTATACAATGTGCTCCATTGAATTATGATTCATATCATTACTATTATTTTAAAAGAATTTCCCCCAGGGTGTTGAGGTTAGATGTGAAACAGAGCATCAAATATGAAAATCTCACACAAAATTAGAAACCATCAGAAAAGAGCCTGGATAGGGCAATTGTAGTACATTTAGTGCTTAGGCTAAAGATGATTTCCTTTACACAGTAACAAATTGGATTTTTTTTTTCCCTGAGAAAGTGCTCATTCAGTGCACATCTAGTACAACTGAAGTCCAATGAACAGTAAATTTGTTTATTGCAATCTGTCACTCTCTCTCACTCCTACCCTGGCTAACTACCTCATAATGAATCCTTGGCCTTCTTTATAATGAACTTTCCACACTCAATTCACATTTTCTCCTCATCTCTTAAGATGAGTGTGTGTACACTTGGTGCAAAAATGGACTTTAATTTGGCAATGTCTAACCCAGCAAAGTACAATCACCAACACGGAATAGTAAATAGTATTGAAGCACACGTGGTGTTTTTTTTACACAAGTATCCCTTCTAACAGAAATATTATACAAGATTTCAAGGACAGAGGTACAGTTAAGTAGACCCTGATAGGGAGAGACATTAGCTATGGTAGGAAAGTGATAAAATAGTAATAAAGGGCAAAACTCTGAGTAAGAGACTGGAGTCTGGAGACCACACGATGTATAACACAGATGCTTCATGGAAATATGCAATAATAAAAACTAGCACCTGAAGAGGCTTCACAGAGCTGTAGTCATGAGAGGCAGATGGTTCATTTGGAACATAGTTGTATAGAGCTGGGGAGGATAGGGCCGGCCGGGTGGCGCACTGGATAGTGCCCCGCTTGGGAAGCGCGGCGGCGCTCCCGCCCGAGGGTTCGGATCCCACATACGGACCGGTTCCCGCTTACTGGCTGAGCGAGGCTCGGGAGCAATGCCGAGGGTTGCAATCCCGTTGCCGGTTCCCGGTCCGGTACGGGGGCAACACTGAGGGTTGCGATCCGTTGCCGGACACGGAAAAAGACAAAAGACAAAAAAAAAAAGAGCTGGGGAGGATAAAGAAGGCCAAGGATTCAAGAGATGCTGATAGTACCTAGAGTTTCTATTTAGAGAACAAAGCATTCATTTCGGTGCAGAGGAGTCTGTCATCACTCAGAAAAGCTCTTATTAATCACTGACCTGTACATAGAGTCAGGGTCATGGAACAAATAAGAAAATAGAATATATTGGGAAAAAGTTTTTATGGTTTCTATAAGTGGAAATCATGCCTGACTAAACAACCTGAATTCTCTCAGGCATAAACAGGTCTTTTAAGAGAATAAACACATGCCTTGTAGACAAGGAATTACTAGTGGAAGTAATTTAATTAGACATCTGGAAAGCCTTTGAGCGGGTAGGACCTCATGAGGTATGTCATTAGAGGGACTCTCAAAACACTGCGTATCCATTCATCCAGGGGGTCAGGAGATGTGATTCACATGGTGTGTGTGTGTGGGGGGGGGGTTACTCGAGAATGTTTGAACTATGCCCCTTGGATCTCCACAGATCTGTCCTAGGGGCCATGAAGGGCTACGGGAGGTGATGGTGGACCTCATTTTAATAGGGCAGTTCCATATTTGCTTTACATACTGCAGTTCCTAGTAAAGTTTTGTTGAAGAGATTGAAAACAACCATTAGATTACCTTTGAAATCCCTTCAACTTTTATAAAGAATCTGTAATTTTCATATTTGTCTATTCCAATAGATATAAAGTTTTAATCACTAAGGATCTAGGATACACTTTTAAAACAGCAAACTGGATTTAAAGCAAAAAAAAGCTTTAAGGATATATAGCACATTTTCTAGTTAGGAAATAAATAGAATGGTCATTCCTAGTAAGGATCAATGCTGAAGTCCATCTTATTAACTGATTAATTAAGTTGTACTCATTGAGAAGTTTGCAATATTCAATTTTTCATCTGGGTCTAATTTATCATGGAGAAAAATGTCAGTTCAGTTGGCACAGATATCACTTTAATCTTCATGCAGAGCAAAATTGAGGAGGAGTGCTATGAACTAATTTGGTCTTAGAGAAAGTTCTCTATACTATGGAATATTCAGGACTACTCCAAACGGGAATCACTTTCCAGTTCTTCCACAGTCTAGTTTTACACACTTATAGGTGGCTGGGGTGAAGGAGCATACTGTTCACCCCGAGATCTGCTTTGTAATATCTAACATCTTATAGTAAGTCTAAGTCTTTCTCTATTTCATATGACAATTTCATAGATGTTACCTCTGTTAGTGTTATTTCCTGGTGTCTGAGAAATAATGAATATCTTAGACCTAAAGGCTTTTTAATAGTAGAGACTTTTGTGTAGTTATAAAGGCATTTTCTTAGTGTAATTTAAAAACCTTATAATGTGTGTGGGGGTGGGGTGGGGGGTGTGTGTGTATGAAATTCTGTGCTGAATAAAATCTAGGGTACGTGGAGCCCAGTGTTCTGTCAAAGATGAGTTGCAGAAGGCCATGCCTCCCCTTTAAATTCTGCATTCTAGAGATCTTATCCAATTTTATGACTTTAAATATAACTTCTGTGCTCGTGACTTTCAAATCCCTAGCTTTAGCCCTGACTTATCTTCCACATATTTAATCCCTTACTCAACATTTTGCTGGTCATTTCCAATTGTAAAAATGACCAGCAATCAAATGCAATATTTCAAAACTGTCCTTATAACATTTTTTCTAAATCAGCATTTGTACTATTTTTAATTTCTGTTAATGGCACTACACAATCATCAAAGTATAGAGTCATCTTTGACTCCCCACCTATGTCCTTTCTATTATCTTACACCATCTTCAAATAAACACACTCGAATGACAACTCTCTCGGGTCAGCCTTTAGGAAATGGCTGACAGACTCTTGCCATGCTTTATGATTCATAAATTTAACTTGTCAGAACAGGCTTTAAGGAAATAAGTATGACTTCCAATAGTAAACTTTCTAACATATATTCTACAATCTGTAAAATGTGTACAACATAACAAAGAAAGTAAGAAAACTGAAATGTAAATACAGGCCTGTCAGGCCCCGAATGTAAGACACTCTTAAGGTTACCATCACATGCTGAATCCCTTAGTAAGTGCAGTTGTCCCTTGGTATCCACAGGGGATTGGTTCCAGGACCACTGGGGATACTGAAATCCATAAGTGCTCAAGTCCCTTATATAAAACCACATAATATTTACATATAACCTACCCACATCCTCTTGTATACTTTGAAGTTTCTCTAGGTTACTTATAATACCTAATCCAACGTAAGTGCTATATAAATAGTTGTTACGCTGTATTTTTTTATTTGTATTATTTGTATTATATTGTTTGGGCTTTTTTCCCAAATACTTTCGATCTGCTGTTGGTTGGATCCACAAATGTGGAACCCGTGGATACAGAGGGCCGATGGTCAATAGCTGTTTTGTCATCTATAAGTGGGAGAAAAAACCCAAAGAAATTTCTCAGCTTTCTAGGGAATTGCCCCATAATTGCAGAATGAAGCCAACACTCTGACTATTTCCATAACTGCATTGGTTAGTACTATTTGGTTTTTTCTCAGTGGAATGAACTTCTATATGTCATTTTCAATTATAGGAAATACAAGTAAGTACTTATAAAGAGAGTTTGACTCTTTTGACTTCATGTGTAGCTTAAGAACCCAATATGGTCTCTGGTCTCTCCTGAAGTCAGTGGCATGTGTTGTACCCCTGAGAGCTTTCCATTTTAACACTCATCTCAGCGTTACATCTACACTCAAAAGTAGACTGTCAGGCTGATCTTAGTGGGTTAGTGAATTCAGCAGCTTCAATTAATTTCCAGTTGGAAATGGCCTAAGAATGAGTCATGATATCCACATAAGATGGCACGTTAAGATAAATGTACAGTGTTGACCCTTGCCATATGCCCATTTCTTCTTCATTATATTACTCATAGTTGGTTGGACAAATCATACTATTATTCATCTTAAGCATTTTGCTGTTTAAAGTATGTGTCTAATTCCAGGATTTTATGGTTTAGTGTTAAAAATTAATATCCCATGATGATTCTACAATAAACATATTTAATCTCCTATCTCATCATTATGAAACACAAGGTTACTAAAAAATAGCTATCAGATCCATTTATTTAAAAATATTTTGCTAAGAATATAATGAAACTTCATATGCCTCTATTTTTCAAAAGGCTTTGACACGTGATTTGAATTTCCCTTTGGCTTGGAAATCTGTATATCTGGAATTGAATTGTCAGCTTTCCCAGGTAAAATTTAATTTTGAAAAAATGACTTTTATCTTAGTTTTTCCTGCCCATACATTCTATGTAAGCTAACAATGGTGAACTACATGTATTGTGCTTTTAAAAAAATTTAGATTCTTGGTTTCTTCTACAAAAAGAATTCAGTCAAAGCTTTGAAGAGTCATGTAGGCAAAATAAATATTTGACTAAAATTGCTACTTTGTGTTTGCTAGACTCAGACAATGAAGGAAAAGAGAGCTGTTGGGGAGTCTGAAGCAGCTGGACTTTCTTAGTAAACTCTACTAAGAAAATAGTTTACATTTTTGCTACTGAGTGGATTGTCTGCAGTTACCTGAACAGTGTTTTGAGGAGTAAATTGAACTAAAAAAGATGAGTCATGTCAACGAGGAAGGCAAAGTCCAGAAAGTCTTTGTTTCATGCAGAAGCTACGTAGAAAGCATTTAAGTCAATGAAGGCAAATGTCTCATCTTCAAAGTAATTCCTCTGGGCAAGTGGTCTTCTCAGAATCTCATTGATCAGCCCACAGTTTTCCCCAAAAACACTCATCACTGTGTGCCTGCCTTGTATATGCTTTCTTTGGTTCATCTTGTAGTGTGTGTTGTTTTTCCTCAGGTGAATTTGTTACGTGAGCCTTGTTTCAGTTTAGCACCTCTCGACTCTCAAACTCATTATTTCCTATGTTGAATTTTGTATTCTGTAATAATGACAGATATGATGCTGCCAAGAGAGATCAGAGTCATATTTATCTTCTCCTTGGAGACCTTATTGCATTATTTAGTATTATGAGGACTTTTCATTTATGCTGCTTTGTACCTTATATTAGGTCCTGATGTCTTGGCAAGCCTACCTCCAATCTGATGTGACACTGCTGATAGCATTTGAACTGCATCACATTAAGGTGCACTTGTAAGCCATTTATACCAAATTCCACTAAGAAGAGAGCTGAAACCAGATGGGGTCATTTTCTCAAAAGGATTTTTCCACTCCTGAGCTATTCCCATCAGATTTCCAGTGACTGCTTCAGGTCAAGCTTCAAGCAATGTGTTTTTCTGACAAGCAAGAGATTAATTTATTTCTTGGTTCTTTTGCTGACACAATGGAAGCCTGTTTCCACCAGAAAAATACTATGCCTTTCTCTAGATAATTTGGCTTATCTAGAATGTTCTTTGATATATATATATATATGCACACACAGACATATATACATATATATTTTAATGCCAGTTTGTGAAAATTCAGTAAAACTGATTAGGCAGTTTATTTTAAATTAGTTATGTGACATGACTTGATTTAAATAATTTTGAGGTATAGCCTAGGAAAATACGATATTTTACTTTTCTCCTTCAAAAGCAATATTTATCTAACTCTTTCCATAACATCTGGAGATTTTCTTATTAGCCTTCTAATTCTCAGAGAAATCTTGTGGTGGAAAGAGAACTGTTCTCAAAGTCAGGAAACTTGGATTTCTTAAATAAGCAATGTGCTCTTGAGCATATCTCTTAAAATGTCTCTGTTTTGATTGACTTACCTATTGATGACCTTATCAAGTCCCATGCCTTTGATAATAATTGATGACTGAAATTTATAAGCCAACATCTCTGATTGGGTGGGTGGAAAATATCTCAAATTTTATACATATAAAAGTCTTGAATATAATTTAATCTTATTCTTCCCTCAGTGCTTTCCATTTCAAAACACAGCACCACCATTGGTTTAGTTACTTAAGCCAAAAATATTGGAGTCACCTATGAACTCTGTCACATTTCATGTCCAACCCATCACCAAGTCCTGTCAGACATATCTTTAAATATGAGTATATCCCATATTTGAGCTTGTTCATGACCACCACCTATTTCCTCCCTGAATTGTACCTAACAGCTCTCGTAGCTTCCAATTTGCCACCCTCAAATCCATTCTCCATACAGAACCCAGAGGGATACTTCCAGAACATCATTTTAATTATATCACTTTCTAATTCCAAACCCACCAAAAGCTTCTTCTCTTACTTAGAATAAAATATAAAGACTCTACAATTGTGTCTAAGGCCCTAAGCCATCTCTCCATAGCAACTCCTCAAGCTCATCTTCCACCTGTCTTCCTAATTCTAACTTTGCTCAAGCCCTGCTAACCCAAGCCCATGCAGGCCTTGAGCACGCCAAGTACTCTCCCTGGTCAGAACTAACGGGAGCTGTGAACATGAAGCTTATACAAGTTGGGGACCTGTTTTTAGGGAAAAGAATACAAGAATTAAA
>NW_007729364.1:47985-49749 GCF_000696425.1 Galeopterus variegatus | reverse complement strand
AAATATAAACATGAGTATTTACTTAGGATAAGAAAACAAATCACAGCAAATTTATAAATTTGAATAAGATGACAGACACCATAGCATAATATTTTTATTAATTAACTGTCTGTTGTGTGTTGGCACGGAAGATGGTAGGAATACACTTGGATTCCTACACCAGAAAGCCAGCAATAGCTTAAGTAAAGAGTAAATGCAAACCACTTAAATATATACCACTAAATCCAAACTAAATGAGTCTCCACATGATCCTGACAAGGCCACTGACCACTCCATCACTACCTGACAGGAAGGAGGAAAGTGTGATGGAGATAGAAGTAGAAGTGGAAAGAAGCAGAAAACATAACCAATTGTGGTTAATATTCCTGATGGTGCAAATTTTACAAAAAATACTTAACCATGTGAACTCAAGAATGAGGCCCTTCCGGGAGTCTTGGTAGGAGTCTGATTAAGTGAGAGGCCTTGACGCTCCTGCTTTATTAGTTTAAAGGTGAGTCTACATCTGGCCTGTGCATTTGCTTTTTTCCTTCCTGGAAAGTTCTGCCCCTGTTCGCATCTGTATTTAAATGTCTCTTCTTCAAGTGGGGACTTTCTTAGCCATTCTAAGTAAAGTAGCATACCCTATCACTGTTTCTCCCCTTCCCTACATTATTTTTCTTCACAACATTTATCAACATAATATTATATTGCCTGTGTACTTATCTATGGGCTTACTTACTGTTTGCTTTCCCTGCTATAATGGCACCACCATGGCTGAAAAGACATTGTTTTGTCCAGTGATACATCTCCAGGGTCTAGCACAGTTTTGGGTATGTAGTAGGTGTACAATAAATATCTACTAAATGAATGAAAGGATTCATTACTTCTCAAAATGTTTGTGAAAGCCAGTGGGATTAAGGTATTTAACAATGATATGAGAACAGAAAGGTCTCATCGTTATGAAGATATTAGTGATTCAGCTTTGGCATGTCTGGAAGCCTGCTTCCTTACAGAAAGGATATTTAATTGGAAAATACACAGGAAGGACTTTGGCAGTACGAGGAGAGATTTGGCTAGGTTTTAATTATGAATTTGTTAAAATTGGCTTGTACTCTGTGAAGTGGTTTGAATGCCATTCCCATGGTTTTACTTCACCACTGGGAAAAACTGGTGACATTTTAAATGGCAGTAGATGTTGGAAAGACAAATGGCATATTAAAACCCACACACCAGCGTGCAATGCTGCCTCAAACCAATAACAACCATTCTTAATAAAAACTATGTTTCATCTCTTGCATAATAAAGGTTTCTTTTCTTGAACCTACATGTGCATTGTCTATTTCATACAGACATGTGATTTTTTTTCCCCTTTAGCAAAAGTTGGAAAACTGCCTCTTTGTCGAAGCTGTGCAATTTCTCAGTTCTCCCCGGATAGCTAGGCAGCTCGTCACTCACAATGATAGCTCCATTCACAAACTGACATCATAAAAACATGAAGGAAGATAAAGAAAGTATTGTGCAAAGAACTTAGAGACAAGAGAAAAATAAACCCTTTGGATACTTCAGAATAGAATGCCAGTGAGCAATGAATGGCAATGTCTTGAAATTTCTGTTTTAAACTCCTCTTGAAATGAGAATTCCAAATCGCTGGGTGCAATCTAAGCTTGCCAGTCTTCAAATTAGCCAAGCACTGTAAATAACTCCTACAGATTGAACTGGTGGGGTTTTTTTTTTCTTTCATATCCTTAGGCTCAAAAATGAAAGATGAAAAGAAGGACCCTATCC
>NW_007729364.1:41236-47200 GCF_000696425.1 Galeopterus variegatus | reverse complement strand
TGTCTCATCAAAATGTCTTCTCTTTTGAAAAAATCAACTTAATAAATCAATTCTAACATGTATGGATCAGGGCTGTCAAGGCCTGAGAGCAATTGCTTAGGTGCCCAGAATATAGAAGCCCTGAATTAAAGAATGTAAAACAATTAACAGGGAGAGATGCTGTCTTAGTCTGTTTCATGTTGCTATAACAGAAATACCCAAGAGTGGGTAATTTACAAAGAACAGAGGTTTATTTGTTTATGATTCTGGGACAGCTGCATCTGGTACAGGTCTCAGGCTGCTTCTATTCATGGCAGAAAGTGGCAGGCAGGCAGTGGGTACAAGCAGATCACACGGAGAGGGGAAGCAAGAGAGAGAGAGAAGGGAGATGCCAGTGTCTTTTAAACAACCAGCTCTCGCAGGAACTAACTAAGGAGAACTCAATCACTACCCCTCCTCCCCCAGGAAGAGCATTAATCCATTCATGAGGGATCCATCCCCATGACTCAAACAGCTTCCGGCACTGCCACATTGGGGATCAGATTGCCACATGAGTTTTGGTGGGGACAACACCTCCAAACTCCATCAGCATGTAAATTCTATTTCTATAAAGAAAGACTCTATCATTCCGCCCCTGGCTCCTAAAACTCATGTCACTCTCACATACAAAATACAATCATTTCATCCTAACAGTCCCTAAAGTCTTAGCTTGTTCCAGCATCAGCTTAAAAGTCCAAAGTCCAAAGTCTCATCTGAGACCAAAAGCAAAAGTCCTTCCAGCTGTGAACCTGTAAAAACAAAACCAAATTTATGTACTGCCAAGATACAATGGTGGAACAGACATTGGGAATACATTCCCATTCCAAAAGGGAGAAATAGGTGAAAAGAAAGGTGAAACAGGTCCCAAACAAGTCTGAAACCCAGCAGGGCAGACAGTGAGCTTTAAAGCTCCAAAATAATCTTCTTTGACTCCAACTCCTGCATCCTGGGCACAACGGAGTATCCAGGCCCCCAAAGCTTGGGTACCCTTGCTCCCACAGCTCTGTGAGGTACAGCCCATTGAGCTATGCTGGTACCTGTGGCTTTTCCAGGCCAGTGTTGCACGTTACCAGTGGCCCTGCAATTCTGGGGTCCTGGCAGCAGCCCTGCTGCCTTTGCTGTACTAGACATTTCCCTGGTGGGGGCTCTCTGTGGAGGCTCCAACCCCACTTTTCTGCTAGGCATTGCTCTAGTAGATGGCCTCTGTGATGGCTCTGCCCCTGTGGCAGGTCTCTGCCTGGACTTCCAGGCTTTTCCATATACCTTCTGGAATCTGGGTGGAGGCTGCCATGGCTCCACTGCTCTCATGTCCTACCAGCCCGCAGACCTAACACAACGTGGACAACAGTGAGGTTACAGGCTTCTACTCTCTGGAGCTGCTACAGGAACCACACTTGGGGCCACTTGAGACAGGGCTGCTCCAGCCAGAGCAGCTGAGATGCAAGGAGCTGGTTCCCAAGAGCAACTGGGCCCTGGGTCTGTCCTCCAGGACAACTCGGTCCTTCTATGCCTCAGGGTCTGTGATGTGAGGGGCACCCTTCCAGACTTCTGAAATGCCTTCAGGGTTTTTCTCTCATTGTCTTGGCTATTAGCATCTGGCAGCCTCACAGCCAAGCTAATGTCTTTAGCAGCCAGGTTATCTGCTTTAGTCTTTCATTTTTCTCTTGCTCTCAGCTTCTCTACCACATAGCCAGGCTGCAGATTTTCCAAATCTTTATGCTGTGCTTCCCTTTTAAATTGTGGCTTTCCATCATGCCTTTGCTGCCATAACTCAGAGTAGGCTGTTAAAAGTAACCATGCAGCCTCCTTAGTGATTTGCTGTTTAGAAATTTCTTCTGCCAAACATTCTGGTTCACAACTCTCACATCCCACCTTCCACAAAGTCCAAGGGCATGGACACAATGCAGCCAAGTTCCTCGCTATGGTGTAGTAAGGTTACATTTTGTCCAATTCCCAATAAGTTCCTCATTTCTATTTGAGACCTTATCATCTGCATGGTCTTTACTGTCCACATTTCTATCAACATTCTGGTCACAACCACTTACCCATTTAACGCTAAAATATTCCAAACATTCTCTCATATTTTTGCCTTTTTCTAAGTCCTCCAAATGCCTCCAACCTTTGCCGACTACCCAGTTCCAAAGCCGCTCCCACATTTTCAGGTATCTGTATAGCAATGTCCCCTTCCTCAGTATCAAATTTCTGTATTAGTCAGGGCTCTCCAGAGAGGCAGAATCAATAGGATACATTATAACTATGTGAGAGGGATTTTTTAGTGGAATTAGCTCACATGACTATGAAGAAAAGTCCCATGATAAGCCATCTGCTGGTAGCGTGGCTCAGTCCAAGTCCAAAGGCCTTAAAATCAGGGAAGCTGATGGTGTCCTTGGTGTAAGTCCTGGAACCCAAAAGCTGAAGAGTCTCAAACTCTGATGTCTACAGACAGAAGAGTGTATCACAGTTCCAGTGCATTGAGAGAGCTTCACCTCTTTCCTCTGTCTTTTGTTCTCTCTGGACGCCCAGCAGATTGGATGGTTCCCACCCACATTGAGGTTCCTCCTTAGTGATTTGCTGTTTAGAAATTTCTTCTGCCAAACATTCTGGTTCACAACTCTCACGTCCCACCTTCCACAAAGTCCAAGGGCATGGACACAATGCAGCCAAGTTCCTCGCTATGGTGTAGTAAGGTTACATTTTGTCCAATTCCCAATAAGTTCCTCATTTCTATTTGAGACCTTATCATCTGCATGGTCTTTACTGTCCACATTTCTATCAACATTCTGGTCACAACCACTTACCCATTTAACGCTAAAATATTCCAAACATTCTCTCATATTTTTGCCTTTTTCTAAGTCCTCCAAATGCCTCCAACCTTTGCCGACTACCCAGTTCCAAAGCCGCTCCCACATTTTCAGGTATCTGTATAGCAATGTCCCCTTCCTCAGTATCAAATTTCTGTATTAGTCAGGGCTCTCCAGAGAGGCAGAATCAATAGGATACATTATAACTATGTGAGAGGGATTTTTTAGTGGAATTAGCTCACATGACTATGAAGAAAAGTCCCATGATAAGCCATCTGCTGGTAGCGTGGCTCAGTCCAAGTCCAAAGGCCTTAAAATCAGGGAAGCTGATGGTGTCCTTGGTGTAAGTCCTGGAACCCAAAAGCTGAAGAGTCTCAAACTCTGATGTCTACAGACAGAAGAGTGTATCACAGTTCCAGTGCATTGAGAGAGCTTCACCTCTTTCCTCTGTCTTTTGTTCTCTCTGGACGCCCAGCAGATTGGATGGTTCCCACCCACATTGAGGTTGAGTCTTTCTCACCCACTCCACTCAGACTTTCATACTAATCTCTGCTGGAAACACCCTCATGGACTCAACTAAAAAAGGTAGCTTTACCAGGTTTCTCAGCATTCCTTCATCTAAAGAAGTTGACACCTAGAATTAACCTTCACAGATGCCAAGCCCTGTCTTTCTCCAAAAATTTTCTCCCTGATTTCTCTAAGTTTGCTCTTTTATCATGCTGGCCATTTATTCCAATCTAATTTCTCCTCTTTTCTAAGTTTTGCCTTCTTTTCTCTATCCCCATTTTTTGGAGGACTCATAGAATCTCCTTAGATCAGCACTGAACCAGGAAATCTGGTGTGAAATAGAAATCCACTGCCCTCTCTTCTGTTACCATGTTACAATCACCAGTCTGTCTAAACCCTCCAGAAACCTTGGTGGTATCATCAAACTCCCTTTTCCCTCAGTTCACTGTAGATGACTGGTTATATGAGTTTGAAATGTTTCTCAAATCTGTCCTATTTCTACTACTTAATTGCGGCCTCCAAGCTTCTCTTCAAAAATGAAATTATTTTCGAATTATCTCTTTCTTTTATTCTGTTTAATTGTCCAATGAACCCTCCAATCCAAACACTCTGCCAGTTGCCATTTAAAAATGCTTCTCTGTTGTAAAACCTCTGCTAAGTTCCTATTAATCACTTAAAGTCTAAATTCTTCAGCCAATATCCTATAGTTTTCATAGTCTGACCCTAACTGACTTTTTTGTTTACATTCTCTTCTTCACTCCAGCTTATACCCTCAGGAACCACACTCTCTCCAGCCACATCTCTCGGTGCTTTTCCTAAAGCACTTCTGTACTTTAAATTTGCTCTTCTGCCTAGAAAGATCTTCTCCCCATGCCTGTTCATCAAAGTTCTTTACATCACCACCTCTTTAGGGCTTTCTACTTCCCTCTGCAGAATTTTTAAAAAAAAATCCTTTTCTCATTTGCCATGGTATATTTCATCTAGAACAGACTCCCATTTTTCTCTTTTGCTTTACAACAAAAATCCTTAAAAGTGTTAACCATACCCACTATCTCCAATTTCTCTCCACATTTTTCCTTTCAAATCCATTAAAATTAGCTTTCATTTCCATTACTCTACCAAAACAGCCTCATGTCAGAATCAACAAAGACCTTGATGTTTCTGTACCTAATGGTCAGTTCCCACTCACCTTACTTGGTAAGAATATTGAACTTACACTTTTTGAAATATTTGTCCATTTGCCTTACAGGAGACCACTCAATCTGGGATTCTCTCTTGCAGCCGCTCTTTCTCAGCTTCCTTTGCTGGTATTCATTATGTCCCAATTTCTACACTTTGGAGTATCCCAGGGTTATTCTTGAGAGCTTTGCTCTTTTTTACCTACTCCATGAATGACTTCATCTAGTCTAATGGCTTAAAATATCAACTTTATTCTAAGGACTTCCAAACTCGATATATTAAGCATGAATTCCAGGCTCTGTAAGTAACGATCTACTTGACATCTCCATTTGGACGTCTAATGTACATCTGAACTTTAACATGTTCACAAACAAAATTCTTATTCCCAACCCCAATTGTGACCTAGACTTCTCCCACAATTTTTCTTTTCTCAGCAAAAAGCAAAATAATCCTTCTAATTGCTCAGATTAACTATTTAATGGAGTCATCCTTGATGTCTCTCTTTCTTCCATATCTCATGCCAGAAGTATCAGCAAGTCCTAAAATACTCTGCCTTCCTACTATGTTCAGAGTCTAAATACTTCTCACATTCACTGATATTGTTTGAATCTGGGATTATAGCAAAAGCTTCTGACCTAATTTCTCTGTTTTGGAAGTAAACCTTCATAATCTATACTCAACAGAGAAGCCAGAGTGATCCTCTTAAGTCCCAAGTCAAATCACGTGCCTTCTTTGCTCCCATATTTCAATGACTTACATTCTCACTCAAAATAAAATTCAAATCTTAACTTGGTCTGTAAAATCTTTCTGACCCTAACTACTTTTCTGATCTCACTTTTCCCCACTCACCCCTATACTCCTGTGGCCACAACCACACCTGCCTCCTTTGTCTTCCTCAAGTGTCCCATGTATTTCCTTCACAATGCCTTGGTACTTACAGTTTTATCTTCCTGGAATGTATTTACCCAGATTCCTGAGTGACTTTCTCTCTCTCTCTTCCTTCAGGCCTCTGCTTAAGTATTTTCTCAGTGAGGCCCTCCTTGAGTACTTTGTGTAAAATATCACACACCTGCAACTGGCTCCCCACTCTATTTGCTTCTCTGATATGTCCCCAGTGCCTACAACAGCACCAAGCATATGCAGGGCATTCAATAGATATATGTTAAATGAATTCATTTCCATTTCTTATTCTAAACTCTCAAGCCAGCAAGTGGGAATATAATATATATATAATCTATTTTTCAGCAAGGCATAGAAATCCTCTTCTATTTTAATTGGGAGAGGAGGTTGACAGCGGTGATGAAGCTGAAGTCTGAATATGCTGAAAACCATTATGTGATTGCAAATTACCTTAAACAACACTATGATTTACAGAGGAAATTAAGTCATTGGAATCTCTTAGTCACCAGTAATAATAATAATAATAATAATAATAATAATAATAATAATAATAATAATA
>NW_007729364.1:39521-40104 GCF_000696425.1 Galeopterus variegatus | reverse complement strand
AAGTTAGAGTTTAATATTTTATAACTCACAGCAGGTTACATATATAAACCAAACATGTTTTAGTAGCAATTCTTCAAGCTACCAAAGGTCATTGCTACCAGAGAAAAATAAAATGTTAGTTTGTTACTGCGGCTTCCGGCAGAGTCTATACTATAGAAGCAGCATTATAAAGGGATCTGGTATTTTTTTCTATGGTACTTAGCTAAATACAATTTTCATTTATGTGGAATCATGTTTGAAACTCTCTAATGCTCATCTGAAAACGTTAAATTTGCATAATGATTAAGCAATGCTGTTAATTTTAATCTACACATATATTCTTTGTTCCTAAGAATAATATTTTGGCAGCACTGGTTATATATTGTATCATATGACAAAATACAGATGGATTTAGTAAACTGGTTTCTGTTTTCTCTTGTGATAGCTTTCTTGAAAACTGTATTACATATGTGCTGTTACTAATTTAATTAAATTAACATTCGGAAATTATACAGCCGATTTGGCAGTACTTTAAATTAATGTTATAATTTACTTGGCATTGTTAATGTGATTTTAAACACTGACATTGTCACCATTATTGAGT
>NW_007729364.1:36531-38784 GCF_000696425.1 Galeopterus variegatus | reverse complement strand
TATAATTTACTTGGCATTGTTAATGTGATTTTAAACACTGACATTGTCACCATTATTGAGTATTTACAGAATACTTCTATTTTCATCACACTTATAATGGTTTATCTCTTTAGACAGATTTTATTATAGACCTATAGACTGTCCCTTATCAGAAAAACTAGTAAAACACAAGTACTTCCAGTTAACTTCAAACTGTGTCCAGAATTGGATTAAATACAGACACTCGATGGCAACGGCTGTTTTAGCTGCCTGGGCTGCTTCTCTTCTTCTCATTTACCTCCTTTGACGATTATGGAGGTATAAAGAATGTAAGCTCATCAATGATGTGGTTGGGAAGAAAAGAAAATGGCATAGCCCTTTTGTTATCCTCCAAATGTCTGGAAGTATTTAGAGCTCTTCTTTTAAAGGCTCGGTATATTGTTATAATGAGTATATTAAGACAAGCCGTTTATTTTCCTTAATTTGAAACAATTTTTCCTTATTTCTCCCATTCACTTGAGAAGATACTTTCAGTTAAGCATCTTGAATGGGGCTCTCTAGCCACTTCCTGATACTATACTGTATTCAAACATATACCATGTAGTCCAGTGTTCTCAGCGGATCAAAGGAAAACTCAGGTATGAATGGGAAAGTGAGAAGACTGGTGGATGGAAGCCCAGTAAGAGAAGCCATACAAGTAAAAGGGAGACTTCAGGATATGACTCAAAGCCTATGAGAAAGTTGGAAATATTGGCCTTTTATCTATACTTTCAAGAATCTCTTTGTTTCCAGAAATTCCTTTTGCCTTTCTCTAGAGCCATGGACTCCTGCCTTTAAACTACCCGTAATTATAAATCTGAAAGTTTGGTGCTCAGAGGAAGGATGCATTGATCTCTTCCGGCACTCAGGTACTACCTAGAGCATCTTGTTAGTGAACGGGAGGCACTTGCCACGGAGAGGGGAAAGTTCTTTCCATTACTTAGAAAAAAGAGGTGACTGAAGAAGACTGTTTATCTGATATGAGGTCAGCATGGAGCCAGAATATAAACAGAGATGTCACAGAACATTGTGGGATGAGAGTTGGTTGTGGACTGATGGCTAGGATACAGATTAATAGGTATATCTGACCCCATGTGTTTTTTTTAAGATTATCATTAATTTCAAGCTATCATTAAATTATTTCTAAATTTTACAGAATATATGTAAGATAATTTAATTTTCCTCAGGTATAATTTTAGTATTTTAACCATACTTTTTCTGGCAAAATGGGTCAATGGAATGATTTTCATATGGAGAAACATTGTTAAAGCAAATATGCTAAAAAATTGTGTCTTGAAAAATTTCTACATAAAAGGGAACCAAATTAAAGAACATATGCAATATGCTCAAAATGTATCATTGAACCTTGTATCTAAAATTGGCATACAATTCAGAGGTTTAAAGTATTTTGCAGCTCTTCGAAAATAGATCCTCCCTTGTAGCGTGCAATACTAAATGTCTGACATTGTCATATTAAATTTCATGAAATATTTTCTGAAATGCACTAAGTAAGAAGTGGACACTGTCTGGGCAGAAATGTGTGAGGCAGGGCATTTTCTCCTATAAAATGTGAATACTAATATTACATTTCTCATATAGTTCTTGTGAAAATTAAATGTCGTAATGGATATAAAGTGCTTAGCATGGTGCTTGGTATATAAGAATTGCGCAGTAAATGTTAGCTCTTGTTACAATATTTTTACTGTCATGACTAGGGCATGCACAATATGCTGAACAGGTTCAGAGGCAGGAGTGACTAACCAGAGAAGACTTCAGAATAAAGGACATTTGAGCCTTATCTAGTGTATGAATATGTAGTTGTCATGAAAAGACAGAAAGGAGCTGAAGCTGAAAGAATTGTAATTGCCAATAAGGTTGCAATTGTTAATTGGATTTGAAACCACCTATCTTTTCTCTGCATAGTACCAAAAGTAACTAAATGGCAGATGTGGTACTGGGAAAACCTCAGGATTATCTCAGTATTTAAGGGCAAACCACTGAAAATAGCTATGTTACTGAAATGGAGGAATTTCCTTTCTCTCTTGCCAAGGTTTGATGAGGAAGAGCTGCTTTTAGAGCAAGTTCCTTCCAAAATTAAAAATGGCTCCTATGAGGATTTTCACTGCCAATATGAGGCTGTATAAGTCGTTTCTGTTTCAACAAGGAGCTACTAGCACTCAGAATTAATTCCGGTGAAATCAGAGAGCAGGAAAAACTGCTGGGAGTGTTCCTGTT
>NW_007729364.1:11657-36229 GCF_000696425.1 Galeopterus variegatus | reverse complement strand
CACTCAGAATTAATTCCGGTGAAATCAGAGAGCAGGAAAAACTGCTGGGAGTGTTCCTGTTACGGCAGCAAATCAGAAGCATTGTGTGTTTTTTTTTTGGTTTTTTTTTCCTTACTGCAGTCTCTAACCCAACAAAAGCAGCACATGGACATTTCCACAGGTACCAGAAGAACTAGCTTTTGCAAATGTTATCAGAATTTAAAACAACGCCGAAATACACACAAATCTCAGGAGATACATACCCAATACTATCACAGCAATTAATTCAGTGGTGCATTTAGAAATAAAGCCTGCAGTCCAGACTGCTTTCGCAAAGGCTGTGGTTTAATAGGCAGTGTATGCTTGGTCTTTCTGTCTGTCATAACAGGTGAATCAAACAAGTGAATCAAATGTTAAATCTACTCCCCAGAAACAATACGGGAAGGAATGAAGTTTGCCTTCCAGCTTTCAGCCAGCCTGTTTGTGGTATATAATAATTCTTTTAATTAGGTGTTATGTTTTTATGCCTATTTCATTAACAAGGGAGTTTATCCTTTAAAAGATTTTGTGCTTCACAAAAATTACTACTTGCCACACCAATATGTTGTCATACAAAATATTATAAAAAGTGCAAAATGAGCATAGTACAAACATGGGAAATGAGAGTCAGCACATTTATGGAGGCATCCACTGGCAGTGGCTATTTAAGACTATGTATTGGGATTAGGAGTTCCAAGAGTTTGATTGTCATCTCCTTTTTCCAAAATTGCGGGAGTTACCGAGATCTGGCAATTTAGACTCCCTTGGAGCCTGCCTGGGCCAATCCAGGAACGAGTCTCAAGTATAGCTGTGGATGAAAATTCACCCACCAGTGGGGGCTGGAAATCATTTGATTTCTGTATTCTGTGTGTAGATGAGGGAACCCCATGCCCCAGAGTGTTCACCAAGCCATACATCACCCTAATTTCTACTCTGTTTTCTGGGTCAGATGTAGCATTTGTCTTGTTTCCTGGTTTACAATCCACTTCTGCAGGTGGAACTGACTGACTGATTCCAGCAGTGTTGTCTAGGCCCTTGACCACCTGCTGGTCCTGGTCAGCCCTTTCTTCCTCAGAGGCTGGTTTCTGTCCTGGTTCCCTCAGCCACTAGTGGAAGTCCTGCTCTCATGAAGCTCTGACACAATGACTCACTTGCCTAGAGAATCTCACTACTGTGTTTTATAACTAGATCAGCTAGATGCCCCTTGGATACACACCAGCACAGACCAAGCAAGAGGACCCTGTGCTCTTTTAAATATGGCCTGCTGGCTGCTTGCTTTGTGAGTCATCTCTACAGCTGGATTAATTTATTAGCCCCAGCTTGGACTGTTGGTGACCAGCCTAAACCCCTCCAGGGGGCTGGTGAACTCATCCCAAAGCATCTCTGAGTTGTTGCTATGCTACTAGGGCTCTCAGCAACCACCTTCTCTGAGAATTGCCTTTGGTCCAATGGGAGTCTTGCCTGAGAGGTCACTCACTCCCTGCCCAGCAACCAGCAGCCTATGGCATTAAAAAGGCAGCATCCTTGCCGCAAGGTGGGACCAACTCTGTGGTGCAATTTGTGTTCTAGGGTTACCCTCTGAGACAGACTAAAGCCCCTCTCTACTAGAGACAACATACTGGCTTAGCTATTTTCCCTGTGAGATCCCTGCTTCTCTTGCTTCCTTTCTGAATGCATTCTTTGATAAATTGCTTTCACAAGGGGCCCCATTTAGGCTCTGCTTCTAGGGAAGCCCAGTGATGACAACTTTCCTTTCTCCTTGGCCTACTGCTGGGATGCCAGGATTGAGCTCAAATCATGAGTTAACCACATCTCGTTCCATAGGTAAGACTATAAAATTACCTCAGTGTGGCATTATCATCTGTTGAGCCAACCAAGCCTAGTTTCATCCTGCTTCTCTTCCTCCCTAATCCCCCAACCAGTCACCAAGTATCACTTCCTCTCTACCTCCCTCCCTCAACCCCAGCAAACCTTGCATGACAAAAGGTTTGTTGCATAAATCTGGGTATGCAATAGAGCTCTACCAGAAATTTAAATGTACCTGCATCCCAAAAGTCAGTACATGTACATCACCAGATCCTGATTTAAAGAACTAAGTTTATGGAAAAGGTTAATATTTATTCTCTTAATCCTTAGCTTGTTGGGCGCTAGATTTCTTTTTGAATAGAGTGGTCCTTTAAAGACTTCAGGTCACAAATAGTCTAAGAAATTTTACACACAACATACATTAAGGCACGACATGACAAAGATGACCTTACATCTACCTGGAGCAAGGAGCAGAAATACTAAACTAGAGAGTAGGAACATGAAATAGCCAAAGAGTAGCAATATTTTTTCCTTATTCCATGTCATCTGTGTTATTTTCCTTTAAAATTCCTTTGAAACAAATATATTTTGGGTAGAATATACAATCAGCAAGTTTTCTATTATTTACAAATTGTTAAGTGTATCTTGTCAAAACACTTGCTAAAAATACTGCATATTCTCTCAATTATGCTAAGAAAAACACAATCACTCAAGAAGAGTTTGCCTACAGAATATCACACCCATCTAAATAAAGTTTTTGGGAAGCCATATGAGATACTTTGCTCCACTTTTCCCCTTTGCTAAAAATTAGCTTATTAAAGACGTACAGAGTAGTTTTTTTAAGGTCTCATTAGCATGTGTTTTTACTAATGATTAGAAATGTTGCTGCATTATTAGTTACTGGAAAAATTTAACAGGTGCCTGGCTAAGTACAGGCATAGACTGGTCTTTACCTCTTGCTTTCTCCTTTACACTTTTCACTTAGCTCAACTGATTACCTTTTCATCCAAATTGCCACCTCCACATGATAACTTTTCACTGTTTACACTAAAAATAATTTTAGCCTAATTTAAATTCTGTCTAAATCACCATCCTTTGGCAACATTGTCAGCTGAGTGAATAAACATAGTATATGAAGTTAGAAGACCTGACTTCTGTTTCAGCTCTCTCCTTTCCTTCCTGTGTGTCATTTAGTCTGCTTCTTAGTCTCTCCACCAGCCCTCACTTTGATCATCTGTAAAATGAAAATGTGAGACCAGTGAGCCTGAGGATATCTTTTAGCTCCAACATCCTATAATGCTACAATTTCATCTCTGGGCCCTCATTCTTGTCTTATTATTGGTCATTACCCCCAGCCAAATATCTACTCCCTGGACATTTTTATCCTCCAACTCATCTTTTCCATCCTAAGTGCCCAAGTCCTGTTCCTTTAAGGTCCTACTCTTTGCTGACGAACACCAGCACAGAAAGAACTTTGGCCACTCAAAAAAGAACAAGGACCCTGTCCTGAATGTTGCTGATTAGCTCTGTATACATGGCAAATGGTATGCACTTCAGGCTCCTCATGCATGAAATGTAACTAATAATACTTTTCCATCACTTTTGAAATGTAGGAATTAGGGTAATCACAGCAAAGAGTAAGTATGAGGTATTGTGTCATAAAAATGCAGCATATTGTGATAAATGAACATATTAGCTTGAACTGCTGTGCAATCTGTCCTAGGTAACTCATGTTCTCTTTAATAAGGCCTTCAAAAGACAAATTCCTTAATCAAAAACAAAGACTCTGTAGGTCTATGAGTCTGGTAGGGAAGATGTTTAGGCTAAGAGATGAGCTTTATGGTGCCTCTTTAATCATACTTCAATTTACAGTTTCATGGGTGAACACAAATGGGATTTTATCATATTTATGTCTTTTTGGATCCAACTGCTCTAGCTATACTCAACAATATTGTGAAAACTGCTCAGTATGCAAGACCAGTGCATCAGGTGGATGTATCTTTACAGTTTGAACAGTATCCAGAAGCTGGGATGAAAAAGAAGGAGACTTAGTTCTAATCCTGTAAGATTATGTTTTACAATGAATGATGATCCTCAGGATTGGAATATTGTGAATAAAAATGATCCCAGCTTAAGAGGACATAATGAATCCTTTGATACCTCTGAAAAACTGTCCAAAACTAAGACCCAAAGAATTTGATGGATTGGCCATAGCCACAAAACCAGATTTTACCATTCCCAAATAATTCTGTGGATATTGCAATGGAGTTATGTTTATGCAAATGTTGAGGCACTATTTAAGAGACTTCAGACTTGTCATTTAACTTTTCAGAGCCTCAGTTTCTTCATTTCAAAAATTAAGGTAACCTAAACCACTTGGTTGCTTCTAAGATTGAAGGAGAAAATTCATATTAAAGTAGCTTACATAAACATGACAAAAATGCAGGTGATAAATATTTTCTGAATTGTCTAGGCATCAAACATCAAATTTATACATTTAGTATTATATTTGTTTCTTTCTATTCTCTAAATTTTATGCAATATATTATCTGTGCAGTTTTACAATATTAAAATAAGATGTATAATTTCTGTGTTTAAGGATCATAGTCATCCTTTTTTAGCATACCTCTTCCTTCATCTTCCTTGTGTTCAGTGGTTGATGAATCTCAATTTATCCAATTTTTATATATTGAATGCTTTAGAGAGGAAATATTCCTGTCACATGTTTTCCCTAATATTAGATACTAGAATCCGTTGAACTACAATTAATGCCTACCGGTTCTTTCATATAGCAAACTTTCCATTTTCAGTGATCGGTGGGGCAAGAGACTTGCTGGCTAAAATTATGGGCTGTGTAACAAGGCAGAATAACCTTTAGGGAAAATGAATTCAATATTTACAGGGGTTTGTTTCTATCATTTGTTTTGTCTGTGATCATATGTAAGTGGTTTAATTTCTCTGAGCCTCATGTTCTTTCACTGTGACACAGAGATGGCAATGCTTGTTTCATTTGTTTTACAAAAGTATTAAATAGCTGTGAAGATGGGCTGACCAGTTAGCTCATCTTGGAGAACATGGTGCTGACAACATGAAGGTCAAGGGTTTGGATCCCAATACTATCCAAAATAAATAAATAAATATCTATAGATAACTTCAGTTAATATATAAAGTTATACAAATATAAGAATTTACTAACTTATAATTAGTGGTGGTGTAGATGATATTGCTATATTTGGCTTCACTCAACTTTGATCATTTAATACTGCTTCTATGATTTTTGTAATAGCTGAGGGTCACCTGAGCTATTATTTACATGATACTTTTCCATCAACTCTATTTTATTACCAAAGTAATTTTATTTTAGAAAGAAACTTTTTATCACTGTTATACATGGAAAACAAATATCACTTCGAAAAACAGAAGATGATATTAAAAATGAATTCAGTAAAAAAGATGCCATTAAGTTCTAGCTAAATGCTGCTGCCTGCTCTGCCTCCCACCTGCTCTTTTTGTTAGACTCAGAGCTGAGTAGATGTTATGAAAGCCCTAAAAGTTGCACTAGTTTTACGCTAAGGCTTTCTACTAAATGTAAATCGTAAGTATTAAAAAGTATTTAAAAAGAGAAAAACTTTCTCACTATGTCATTCTCCGCTATTTTTTAAATTACTTATAGTCATCTTGCATACTATCTGTTGGACATGTTTGCCGTTTGGGGGGAATTGGTGCAGCAAGAAGTGTAATGTGCTGGGAATCTATGGTCTGCCCCAGGCCTTGGCATGTCACTAATGTCCAGGAGCCTTAGTTTTTTAATTTCAACTAGGAGCATTGAGATATAGTATTTCTAAGGTCCTTCCTCCCTGAAATACTCTGCAGTATATTTCATTTTTACATGCAGAATATATAGCACCTAATTCGGTGAATATCTGAGAATATCTAGATTCTTGTTTCTAGAATAATTGTCTTGCTCATCACAATGTACTATCTTCATAAATAAGGTAATTCTGAACTTCTATCGACATCACCAATTCAAGAGATGGCCAGGCTTAGGGAGAAATCAGACAATTCACTTCAATACCATCTGTAATGGAAGATTATATGTAATAGTGTATGTGAAATTATTAGATATTCATGAATGATAGGCTACCCTGACCTCCTCTGCTAAAGTGCTGCAGAAATGTGTTGATTGATAGTAGGCTTTTATAAAGGAAAAGAAAAAAGGATAGGTTACCGTACTTCCAACAAGCTTTTTGCAAGCATGCCAGAATAAATACTGCCTTACATGAGTTTAGGAGACCATTAGTCTTGTAATTGATGGGTTCTCAATGATTTAATGATGACTGGAAACTCAGGCCTTGATAATGTCCTTTGCTCTGTAGAGCAGGTCATTTAAGTTGATGCGTGACACTGACCTATGCTTCTCACTGCATATTTTAGACTTTAGCTTTCTTGAAACTATCGTCCCACATGTGCATTCACACACATATATTATATATTAGCACAAGGTAAGCAAAGCTTATCTGAATTCCTTTTAATTTGTGTTGACTTAACAGCTTTTCTTAACGTGTGATTTTATGAAATATATGCCCTTATAAAGCCAACGACTACATACCCAGTCCAATTTTCCCATTAACTGTCATAATAAAGTAATTAATATGCATCAAAACCTTCACATTTAAGACTTGGGGTTAGAGGCTCACTCAAGCAGACTGATCAGTAATTAGAGTGGGGCATCCTCCATCAGGTTCTCCCGTGGGTCTTCAGGCAGGCACACCAGTGTTTGTCAGTGCAACCCTATCACATTGCAAGCTACCCACCCCCATTCGGAGACTCATCTCCTTGTCCCACAACAATGCCTACTAATACCTGGCTTACCTCTCCTTAGTAATTATGGTTCCTTTCCTAGGAACCTTGGATCAGTTAACCTTGTCACCCCTATTTACCTTTATGCCCATTCAGTAATTGCTCTGGATTTTCCCCAGACCTTCACTCATCCATTATTCTTAGATCAAAGACATATCCCACCAGGAGACCTACACAATCAGCCCCTGCTTTAGGCCCCCAGCCAGCTCATTCTGTCTTCCATCTCCAGTCTTCCAGCCCCTGGGTACAGGCTATAACAATGTATTGCCACACAGGAAAAAAAATATCTGTAAAGGAAAATAAAAATAAGAAAAGGAATAGAGCTTTCTTCCTTGAAATTAAAACTGATCCTCTTTTAATCAAAAGGAATTCTTAGAGTCAGTCAGCAATATGAATGTAAAATAGCTATGGTTTCTCTCATGGAGGGTAAATTAAATGGAAAGTCTCAAGGACAAACATCAGTAACAGCTTAAATAAACAGCATGTGTTGCTGAAATGTCACTCCATTTCTATTTTAGCCTTCTGTGGGAATGTTTCTGCCAATATGTGGTTTGGGCTCTGCACGGCAAACATAGGAGAAGCTATTTATTGTCTTCTAAACCATCAACTGGTAATCAGTATAACTTGTCACCACTGAATTGTTTTTTTCTTTTTTAAAAAAAAAAATAGCCTGATTATTGTCTACCTTCACAAATACTTTCAAACAAGCCTTATTCATACCTTCATTTCCATAAAATGCACCCAATGAAAGTGAATGCAAGGCACCAAAACATCCTTGGTGCTGGATATGTTGGTCTCTCTTTCTCCCCCTTGTCTCTTATCTCTCAAGGTTTGTGAGTCTAGGTCTGGAAGCTCTGCATAATCATCTCTGACATCAATAATCCTTCCTTAGAGTCAGTTTATACAATGCCTAGAAGCATTTAGCATTGCACTTGGCACAAAATAGAGTTTTTGTAATGTCAGGTATGACTACTTTTGGGCTTCCCATACCTACCTGATTCTGAGCTTTTCATCCCTCGGGCTCAACTCTGCTTCAGGTTGTAATTTATTTAGAATGAGTCATAAATAGGGTAGCTCAGGTGCCCAGAGTGTTCCCCAGCAGAGCCAGGAAGAAGCCCCTTAAAGATGAGGCGGGGCCAGTAACCCTCCCTTAATTGGGCTCCGCACTTGGGTTCTACATCTGCAAAACCAATTTCTTAGTTCTCTCTTGAGTTCTAGGTTTTCAATGACCACCCCCCATCCCACCCCCCGCCTTTTTTCTTTTTTTCACTTCAGCTTTGTTCAACCCTTGGGAGTCATTCGGCTGAAGCTGAAAGAAAAAGGCAATTGAATCCACTTCCCACTTACTAGCTATGGGCGTGGACATGTTATTTAGCCTGTGAGTCTCTGTTTCTCCTCCCTTTAGAAGGCTATCACTAACTGACTACATGAGTTGGGGTAGGACACTTAACTTGCTTATCCTCAGTTTCCTCATCTCCAACAAGAAGTGGGTAGACTTGTCATTGACAGATCATCTCTAAAATTCCGTCTAGATCTAACATTTTCATTCATGCCAGATAGTTACAAAAAACCATTATCTGTGATAAAAGTTTACCAACCAAATACATAGTATTTTTCACCCTTGTGACATTGGAAGCTTAATGAAAAGAATCTACAGTACATATATTATTCTACTGTAGATTTCATAGCTTTTGTCTACATTTTAATTTTCAAAACTTTTTTGCTTCTAAAACAAGTAAAAATAAGATTTGTGGGTAAACACAATTCACTTTGTATTGACGCAACACTTACTTCCTGTGTTCATCATTTCACAGATTGCTCATGACAATAAAAGTGCTTTCCATATTGGTATTTGTCACAGCGATTGAAACAGTATATTGAACTAACATAAACAACAAATTTAGAACAGCAGGTTCTTTACCAAAAAAAAAAAATTCTTCTCACAAGATCTTGTTTTTTAGAAGAAGGAAAGATCTTATCAAATGATTTTAGTTATTACTGCTGCATAACAACTTAGTCTAAGACCTACTGTCTTAAGACAATAGTGATTGTTTTTTTTTAATTTCTCATGATTCTCTGAGTTGCTAAGTTAGGCAATTCTTTTGTTGGTCTCATCTGGAGTCACTCTTGTGTCTCCAGTTATGCGACAGCTCACTTGGGGATAGCTTTATTCACATTTGGCAATTCATACTGGCTATGTCCTGCTACCTTCAGATGGCTTCTCACCTCCACAGCATGGTAGTCCAAAAATTCCAACAGCATAAGGGCAGAAGCTGCCAGTGTCACTACTGCCACATTCCATTGGTCAAAGCAAGTTAGAAGGACATCCCAGATGTGAGAATGTGAAGAAATAGACCTCACTTCTTGGTGGCAGGAGTATCAGTCACATTGCAAAAGGGCATGGACACGGGGAGGAATAATTTATTATAACAGTCTGCTTGGCCAATGTATCATTTCCATAACAGCAATTTAGATAAAACTCTATTATCCTCAGAGTCTTAATATCCCTGATTTAAAATACTATATTAAAAGAAGAAGAGTTCTTGTAAATAACTAAATTCAAAGTATTTGGAGAACAGTATGGAGAAATTTTGAAAGGTAACTGCTTCCTAGATGTTTGAGCGTTCTTAGTTAAACACTCAGCTCTTTAAAGATAAATTTGCAGCCCATGGGAATTGGCTAATGGTTCATTTGTGTTTGAAGTGGAATTTCTTTACCTAAAAGCATTTTATTTTTCTAAAACAAACAAACAAACAAACAATCGGCTACATAATTTTTAAGATACCTCATTTAAAGCATTCCACCTTTTTGAAAATTCCAAATCTTTATTCTCTTATATTAGAAGGTTTTTATTAAATATGAAAAAGGTAAAAGCTAGAGAAAAGACAGTATTGTTGCAAATTATTGATGTATAAAGGGATAATATGAGCACTTCAGCTAATCTGAACTCAGAACGTTATCAATAAAGAGACAAGCATTGACAGCAATAATGTGCATGCTAAGCCTTGCTGAAAACTAGAAGAGAAACTCATGGTGCTGGTCTATAAAGCGAACACAAATGCTACTGTGCTTGTCTGATCTTACTACTCCATTGGCTCATCATCCTCGCCTATGTCACAGGATGGCTTGCAGCCCACTGGGGTGGTCTCACGTGATCTCTCAAATAGGGCTCTCATTTCCTCCAAGACAATCCTATAGGTCAGTGTTCAGTGCCCAGAGGACTGCTGGTAAGTGGTTCCTCAAGACTGCTTCTTTTTTTTTTTTTTTTTAAAGATGACCGGTAAGGGGATCTTAACCCTTGACTTGGTGTTGTCATCACCACACTCACTCAGTGAGCAAACCGGCCATCCCTATATGGGATCCGAACCAGCGGCCTTGGTTTTATAAGCACCGCACTCTCCCGAGTGAGCCACAGGCCGGCCCTCAAGACTGCTTCTGACGCCTCCTGGGGAGTGGTCACTCCGCTTCTCCTAATCCTGCCACATTCCAAGTGCCAAAATTTTCCTATATTCCTCTTCATCCTCACAGTGCAGGAACCATGCTCTGTCCCTGTGGAAATGGAGGAATGCTGCTTTTCCTTATTTTGTGACAGTTTTTCACCTGGGCCCCGAGGCTCTACTGCTTATATGTATATCTCACAAAATACTTCATGGATTTGCAAAGTCCCTTCAATCTCTGCCTGCTTTAATTCTCCCCTAAGGGTTTCTACTTAATCCATGAGGATGGCATAGGTGATCAAACCAGGCTGTTGTTCCATTGACCTTTTTTCTCTCTATTCAAACAACCACACAGGGACTTCCCTGCCCCACCCCTGCCCCCTCACTTCCCCCTAAGAGACTTTCCCCACTGGAAATGAACAGGTGCAATTCCCCATAAGCAAATAGACACTGGGGAAAAACGACGACCTGGTGACCTCAGCAGCTCATGAGACAGGCCAAGACATATCTGAAGCTCAGGTAGGCTTGACTCAGCTCAGCTAGGATTCCTGGCATATGACACAATAAAATATGTTAACATTAATAATTGATTTTCAGTCTTTCCCAGACAGGAAGGTCAAATCCTAGAATACCTAATTTAAAACATCATGAATAGTAATTCTACATAATCCCCAAATATATTGGAAATGTTTTTGAATGAACTTTTAAAACTTCCTTTGCGGAAACATCGCAGCCTGAGAAAAAGAGTTGGAGTCAAATAGAGCTCAGTTCAAGTCCTAGCACTGTCTCAAATTAGCATCATGTTTTAGGGCTTGTTTCTCTCATCTGAAAAATGAGAATAGTAAAACCTAACCATTATTTGAGGGGCTGAAGAGGGTATGTGTGTAAAGCATGGAGCACACAATCTAATAGGAAGTAGCAGATTTTGATATGAAGAAGCTAGCATTATTTTTCAACCTAGGAACCTACTTAGGGCTTGAGAGAAATAACTCCCTTCTTGATCATGCCTAAATTAAAATGATAATTTCTACTGTCACGATATTATCTGCAAATGCTGTTTGTTATTTTAATTCTTGTGTATCAGTGTTCCTGGAGTGATAGAGGACAAAAAATATGAACTAGTACATGATATCCCTTCCATGAAAACACCTTAAAAGTAGAAAATGTTACTTTTTCTACTTCTAGAAAAACATGAGGCATTAGAACTCATTCGACAAACATTGATTGGACACTGAGTGGGGAAGATTCACAGTCTAGGTGCTGGGACTAGAGCTGAAAAGGAAACACACACAATCCCTGCCTCATGGAAGCAAGGTGAGCCATACACCAATGCAGTATTGCACTTGGGACACTGAGATGGGAACATCTGGGGCAAAGAAAATAGTGTGCGTGAGGAGGTGGAAGACGGCTCTCTAAGGAAGTGACCTTTCCACTGAGACCTGAACAATGAGAAGGAACTAGGGACAGAAAGACTGGAGCTGCTAGGCTGGGGGAAGAGCCAACACTAAATCCCAGGAGGAACAGAGAATGCGAGAAAGGTGCTCCAAACGAAGCTGGAGATGCACGAAGCAGGAAGGGAGGGACCTCGCAGGCTCGGTACCCCGAGGAAAGCATTGCTTCTTTCCTTTATAGTTGTATCATTGGAAAGGCTGGCTTACGTCACAAAGACCCCAAAGTAGGGAATCCTCATTGCATTCAATATTTAGCAGATGATATACACTCCACTGTACTACCAACTGCTGTTCCTCATCTGAAGACTGTGCTGGTGACCGTCACCTCATCAGCCCTGGTGGATTTTCCAAAAGACCAACTGACTGTAATTTCTCCTAGTTATTGACAGTGTTTACAGAGCCTGCCTTTGTTTGCAAAAATAAGAATTATTATATTTTGAGAAAGAGGAGGCATTATGACCATCCCTGCAAAACCTTTCCTGGACCTAAACTGGCTTCCTTGCCTTGTGTGCAAACAGGGAACTCCATCTGCTTTTCTCTCCTCCTTCTAGCTGCCAATTGTCAGGATTTTATTTTTTTGTAATCTTTTGTCAAACCTAGCAGATGGGTCTGACCTTATCACTCCAGCTTTTCTTTTTGAAGCACAAAGAAATTTTTATATGCTTTGCTACTCATCACCATGACTGACAGACAGTGGAGGTGAGGAGGAGGCGAGGAGAAACCTTAAACAATGTAGAGGTTTTCCCCTTTGGAGATCTCTGGTCAGCAGCCTCTTTTGTAGTTCTGAGGTGCTGAGATGGCTCAGTGGTCAGCATCCTTAGATTTTCATACTGAGTTTGAGTTTACCATTCTCCCTTCCTGTGCCAGGAAGCCCCCATAATCTGCCTTGTGTAATAATGCATGGACGTATAGGGAAAGCCTTGACTTGAGAACCAAAGGTGCTGTGTTCTAATCCAGGTTCACCGTGATGTGCTGGTTTGAAGTGGGCTATGTGTCAACCATTTTGACCATTTTCTCACTGGGAAGTCAGCATGGTAATTTCTGATCCATGTGCTTCACAGAACTTAGGTGGAGAATACATGAAAGCACATCTCTGTTTATTTACCTTTCTATCCAGCATCTACATCTGTTTAAAAAACACATCAGGACGATTAAATAGAAGTTCTGAAGTGTATCATATTTTACAAATGAAGGAGAAACAAAAAGAAACTGTTTAAGAATGCAAATATTACTTATAATGAAACTACTCAAATAATCAATAATCAGATATATGACTAATCTCGATTAAATAGAAGTTCTGAAGTGTATCATATTTTACAAATGAAGGAGAAACAAAAAGAAACTGTTTAAGGATGCAAATATTACTTATAATGAAACTACTCAAATAATCAATAATCAGATATATGACTAATCTTGTCTGGTGGATAAAAAGGAATTATTAGTATTTATACTATGGAAACTTTTATACTATAAAATCTGGGAGGATAGCAGAAAGTATATGAAAAATAGAGTATTATAAAAATAAGGCTGTACTAGTAATTATATTTACAAAATAAATTTTAGGGTCTTTTCAACTATAACAAGAACAATTGAAAATATTTCAGTTGTTATCGCATTACTTGCAAGTAACAGGTTTAGGGCAGAAACCATGCTTCTTCCTTTGATAACCGGAGAAAATGATTTCTGGCTAATGTTATTATAGTTCTATCACATTTGTGACTGTTCTTCCTTCAGCAGATTTTCTCATCATGAAATGGCTAATGTTATCAGATTATTTTTAGTTGAATATAAAAACAATTATTGTTATGATTGGGAAAGTTATTAATGCCATACACGGCCTGCCTGAGGGATAGGAAATTGAAAATAAGTTGTTTACTTTTATATCCTGTTAGCAAAAGAGTCTGAATGATATACTATTCATTTTATAAAATAGAAAATGTCCAATACAATCAATTGTAACCAGCTTTACCCATAATAGACTTATATCTTATCCCATCTATTTTGGATTACAAAATTACTCAAAAGTTGTTATACAAACCCCTTTTATAGTGTTTTCTTTTAGTCATAAGAAGTGTTTAAAACCAGGAGTTGTATAAAACTGGAATCTGATGGTAAGGTGAAAAGGAAAAGTGAGAAAGTTGGGTGAAAATCAGTCACACTCAAGCACTGGGGTGAGATTTCCCTGGCGGCGCACTTGGACACACACACACCGAACAAACCACTGGAGTGCTAGCAATAGCGCATTGGAATATTTTAGCACTGTTAAGGTCTCACCCTGATTATCTTTTCTCTCCTTTAGGAATTAAGGACAGGGGCCCTGGCTTATGCTGACCCTTTCTATTGATCTCAAGGCAGTAGGGAAATAAAAGCAGTTCCACTTCACTAAGTGCTAAAGATTAGAGAACCTACTACATTGAAGGCATGGACTTCAGAAAGGTGAGTGCAGATGGACTGGAGAGCATGGACCCAGGCAGCATAGGATGAAATGTCAGTCCTCGATGCGTGGTGCAATTTGAGACTTATGTTCCTGACCTGGGATAACCTTTTTCTACCTAGCACTTTCTGACTCTTTTCATGAGCCACCTCAAATATCATTTCTTCTATGAAACTTCCAAACAATGTCCCCTATCTCCTCAAAGAATATAGGCACAAATTCCTTCTTTCCTTTATTTATTCATCCAAAAAGTGTTTATTAAATCCCGAAGAAGTGCCAGGCCCTCTAGAATTGCTGGGGATTAATGTTGAGTGAGCAAGCACAAATGTAATCACACAAATTACTACATCGTTACAGCGACTAATGCTATAAAGAAAGGGCACCTTGCAGAGGTAGCAGGACCTGCAAGAGCAACACTAGTACTGTGGATGCAGCAACATGTGAATGATTCTGAACTTCTCAGAAATCCGGATAGGGACAAGACAAGGGGAAAAGTACTGTGCCTGGCAAGTAACAGCTACAGCCAAGGAGGCTGGTTCACGTGCACGTGTAAGAACTTTATAAGGAGGTGGCATCCTGCACATGCAGATGGAGAGCAAGAGTCATTGGAACATGATGCCAACTCTGAATGCCACACCATTTGTACCTACAGGCTGGTGAGGCCTGGGAGAAACACTAGGAACACTTATGACTCATAAAATACATAAATTGATTTTGGATTTGTACTGATCTTTTAATCTCCACATTCTTCAGTCACTTTCATTAGCTGTCAGTGCTGAATTAGTCTCTCTTGAAATATCACAGATGTGGGTATTAATGTATTCTTTACAAATTATGTTTATTCTTCAATGGAATTGATTGTTATCTTTGATAACTTAATGAGGACTTTTATTCCAAAGATAACCACATGCATCAGATTCCATAAGCCATGGGCAGTCCTTACCTGGAATTTTAATGAGATTCATCGCTTTATATTAACTTAAACTTTTATCCTGGAGAAATAAAATGATCTGATAGATCTGATAGACTAACCATATGTTTGAGGAACAATGCAAAATCCTTCCAAATATAAATGTTTAGAGTAGGATACTGACAAATATTTCACTTTGCTTATTGAGCTCATCTTCATTCTATTTAAAGGACTTTTGTCATGGAGTCATGAGCTGGAAACATACCTCCATATGTCATATGGTCTGTCCTTCTGTCTTCACACAGATGGTGGTCTAGCATACTTTAATATATCTTCAGGGATCTCTTCCTCTTGTGCCCATGCCAGTGTGAATATAAAACTTCCTATGCATGGAGAGAAAATATAGCCTCCCAAACCCTATATTGTTTTTAGATCCTACAAGTCCTTTTGCTATTTCACTAATATGCTGTTTTGTTTCCCCACGAATTAGAATGAAAATTCCAAGCTAAGTAGGTAGCAAGACAGGCCAGACTAGGAAGGACAAGGCACCGGAAACAAGACATGACTTGGTGAGAGAGCCACCAAGTTGTCCCTGCACAGACTTAGTGGTTTTGTAAAGGGAACAAGGCAAGTGTACAGATAAGAATAACATAAGTAAAAGGTAGATTGTGGTACATTGGTTTGGTAGGCAGAATAATGTCCTCCAGCCCCCAGAGATGCCCATGTCCTCATCCTCAGAAACTGTGACTATTTTACCTTCCATGGCAAAGGGACTTTGCATATGTAATTAATTTAAGGACCTTGAGATGGGGAGAGTATTTTGGATTATCCAGAAAGGTGGAATCTAACTACATGGATTCTTGAAAATGAAGACTCTTTCCCAGACGTGATAAGAAGGAAGAGTAGTCAATGTCAGAGAGTCAAAGGGAGATGTGACTATTGAAGAACAGTCAGAGAGATGCAATTCAGGCTTCAGGCTTTGAAGGCACAATGAATGAGGCAAGGAATGTGGGCAGCCTCCAGAACCTGGAAAAGGCAAGAAAACAGATCCTTTCCTAAAGCCTCCAGAAAGGAACACAGCCTTGCAATTCACCTTGATTTAGTCGAATGAGACCTGTGCAGATGTCTAAAACTGCATAACTCTAAGGTAACAAAATTGTGCCATTTTAAGCCACTAACTTTGTGCTAACTTGTTACAGCAGCAATAAAAAACTAATACAGTTGGGTCTCCCTTCTTTTGCCCTTGATTTTCTACATTCTATTCTCAAAATAGCATCCAGAATAATCTTACTAAAACAAAAATCATAACATGTCTCTCTTCTACTCAGAAGCCTCTGGTAGCTTCCCATCTTGCTCAGAATAAAACCAAAAATCTTCCTAATTTTGGAGGCCTATACTACCTACCTTTTCTTCAGACGTCACCTCCTGCTCCTTTCCCTCTTGCTCTGCTCCAGCCACAAGGACCACCTTGCTATTCCTAGAACTCACCAGGCAGGCTTCTGCCTTAGGACTCTGTGCTTGGTGTCTCTACACCTAGAAATAACTCTCTCCAGGTAACTACAAGATTCATTTCTGTACCTTTTTAAGTCATGGCTCTAATGATACCCAGTCAAGTGAACCTTCCATGACCACAAATAAAGTAGAATTGATCCTCCTATTCCCACCCTCTGTACTTCCTATCAATTTTCTTGCTTTATTTCTATCATGATACTTTTCATCATTTTACATGTATTTTACTTAGGTTTATTATCTTTCTTTCTCTATTAGAATGTAAGATCCACTAGGGCATGGAGTTTTTGTCTATTTTATTCCTTGTTGATTCTCCAGTTCCTAGAATGTTGCTTGACACATAGTTGGTGCTAAATACTATTTATCGAATAAATGAATGAATATGATATGAGAATTAAAAGGGGGGATAACCTTGAATGTTTATTTTCTTCTTAATGACTTAATGACAATTTTATTCAATGTGACTTAGGTATGTATTTTTAAAACAACACGTAATTCTCAACATAAACCAGCAATTTTATAGTTTATCCTGGATTGCTTAGGCTCAGGATTAGCCTATTGCTAATATAGGCTCTCTCAGTCTTCCAGCTTATTTCTTAAAAATTGTATTGGTACAATATACGAGCATCTGTGATTGTGCCTTGGCATCCTGATTCTATCTCTCCTTCACCCTTGTTAAATTGGGATATACTTAGCAATATATGTGCTATTTTTCTGAAATCCATTCTTAAGTTGAAGTACATTGGATACGAGAGCTACAACTCATTTTTCTATCACTAATAATTAACAAGATTCCCTGGAATATAATTTGTCATCTCACATACTAAAAACTGTTTTTCAACCAAATTTCTTTCTTTCTTCTCCCCTTATTTCTATATCAGCTTCATTAAAATTTGCCAAGTCATCTGTGGAGTTAGGTCTTTTGACCTCAACCTAAATTAGTACGTGTATCATTTACTTTGGGGGTTTATTGATTCACTGTACCTAGTTTAAAGAGCTCATTATTGTGTTGGTATTTTATCATGAAACTTTATAAGTGAATGTTCTCATTCTCACAAAGGAATAATTACAAACTTTTCTATTTGCCACTTGGAGCCCCCCCCCCCAATGTCAGGGTTTCTACCAAATGTTATTTTTGGTTTATTATTATTATTATTACTTCACAAATAAGAGTCCTGATTAGGTAAGGTGTTGAGACTAATTTATAATGTAAGGCTGTAGATGACTTAAATTTCAAAACATCCAATATGACTAGGTTTTTAAATGAACATTAACATTCATTATCTCATATGAGGATACTTTGAAAAGTTCATAGAAATATTTATATTATCTTTTAATTCTATTTTTCCATGAACTTTTTTAAGTACCCTCTTATGAATCTGACAATAGTATAGAAGTGTATATAAAGTAAAAATTAACACTCACTGTGACTCGGGCTTATATAAATTGCCTAAGGTTAAGTAATTGTCAAAGAATTTGCAGTGGTGATGGGAGAGGCGAGGAACTGTGGTATTGTACTGTATTGGGATGCCAATCCACAGTTTTGCTAGTGAGTCATGTTCTTATCTTATAATAATCCAAGGTAGATATCACCTAGCAGGCTGCTTGTATATTTTCACTGAGAGAAAATCCAGTACTTTATAAGCAGCTTATTTCGTTATTGGGTAGGTCTTATTGTTAGCCAGCTCTTACACTCAGGGGGGGGGGACCTTCTCCCCAATGATTTCTATCCATTGGCCCTAGGTCTGACTTCTAGGGTGATACAAAGTGTTCTGTACTTCCCTCCACATTTGACAATATAGGCACCAAACCTATATAGGTACAGTAAGGAATCTCTACTGGGTTTGACAATTCCATCAAAGAACAAAGCAAACATTTAAATAAGTTACAGAGCAGTGCCTTCTCAAATAGCAGGAGCATACCAGCTTTAAGAAATCAGAGGGCCTCTGTATTTGGACCTATATAGGTACAGTAAGGAATCTCTACTGGGTTTGACAATTCCATCAAAGAACAAAGCAAACATTTAAATAAGTTACAGAACAGTGCCTTCTCAAATAGCAGGAGCATACCAGCTTTAAGAAATCAGAGGGCCTCTGTATTTGGTGTATTGAACAGGAGAAAGATTGAGAATCCCTGCTGTAGGAAGTGATTTCCATCTCTCCAAGGATAAAATAAAAACTATGGACTCTTTATTACCCCATTTTGAGCTCTGCTAGACATAACTTGTGAATGCCCCAAAGGCAAGGTATCACACTAGTCTGTCCCTCACTCTGTCTCTGAGCTAGACAAAGATGTCTACCTGTTGGTGAAAGTTCATAGTGAACATTAAAATTGTAACTCTCCTCCTAAATACAAATAACAAAGTTTATGCTAAAAAAATTAATAACCATTTTTGAATGAGTGGCGTGTTCATTGTCTGCTGCCCTCAGAATCCCATGTTTGTCCTTTTCATGCTAGAGAAGCAAACAATATTTCAGAACTGGGTTGGCTTTTTCTTTCCTTTTTTTCTTTTTTCTTTCTTTTTTTAACTCATTGCACCTACAGAAAAATCTTTCCAGGTCTGCTGGGTAGTTTTAGAGCAAGAAAGTTAGAGAGCACCACTATGGAATGAAGAAAGAATTGTGTGTGCTTTTGCACATACATCCAAGATTGAGATATTTAGCATTGTCAATGTTCTGCTTTATTAAGCATTAAATTCATTTTTAAAAAAGCCAACCAAACACTTTTCTTGAAACAGCTTCTTCTTAGTTAAATGCTTTATTTAGTGATACAGAAAAGGCATTTAGTTGTAAATTTGCCTGCATGATTTGGTTTAAGGATATTTATATTACATTTTAGTCTAGAAACCACATTCAGATATTATCAAAAGAGGAATATAATAAAGAAAACAGCTTTAATTTGTTATATATGTTTACTTAATATTTTTAAATTAAAGATATATGCTCAGGGTTTCAAAGACTTAAGGAACAGTTTACTACATTGCTATTTTGTTTTACATTTTTGGGAATGGGGACATATTTCTAATTAAAGTGCAATAAAAATCAAATAACTGAAAAATATTTTTAGAAAAAATTTTAAGGAAACATTATTTAATAGCATTTTAAGGATAACAAGTCACATAGGATCATGTTTATTGTATATTAGTTATTTATAAAATTATATCTAGGAGCCTAAAACTACTGATACAAATTTCAAAACTGCTCTTATTTCAGGAGGCTTTCTAGTTCCTTGCGATATAGGGTCTGGGCAGGAAATAGTCAAGAAAATCTGATTAGACTTCTTAAGGAAAAGGAACAATGTGGTGTCATTTCCCTGGCCTTTTGAGTAGTAATATAAGTGAGTCTGAAATGTTTTGATTGTTTTTATACACAACTAATTTTCGACTTATTTTTAAATGCTGATGCAATTTAAAGTAAATGGACCTCTTCCTCCTGGAAGTCTTTCCTGAATTTTTATCTAGAAGTAATAGTCCTTTCTCTGCTCTCATAGTATTCATTGATTGAAATAAAATATTAGTCAGCTCTGCACTGTGTTTTTGCTAACATATGTTGTGGAGAGCAGGGATTGAAAGGATAAAGGAGAGAATCAATGCAAAAAATAATTATGATACAGTATATACAGTAAAAGTAATCAATGGAAAGCTCCTCCTCTTAGTTATGGGAATACTTACTCATGAGAGGCCAACACTACCCAAATATCAGTGTCAAAGAAGGAGCCATAAAAGGTTTGACATTAAGAACCTGTTCTTAATGTATAGTAGAGGGGGCATGCAGATATTTCTGAAAGAGAGACCAGCTTGCATAAAGACAAGAAGGTATAGAAGGACATAACATATGAAGGGGATCTGAAAATAGGACAGAGGGTCTATAAGAGAGGGCACATCTGGCAATGGATGTAAGTGAGGCTCAAAAGTTAGGTTGCAGTGAAATTGTGAACAATTTCATGTGCCATGATAAGAAGGCTGGACTCGGTCCTCCATATAACGAAAGTTTCATTTTATGTGGCTTCACCTTCACTATGGTAGACTCCTTTGGGACAGAGTCTGTCTGTATCACATGTCTTTGAACTGCACTCTATGTGCCAGTGTATACCTCAGTACATAGCACATGGTTAATGCCCTGCAACTATTTGTTGGGTGGATGTATAAGTGGATGAATCATTCATGAAACCAAATTAGTAGCATAAAATCAAAAGCCAGAATGCAGGAGAAGAATGTGTCAGGCAGTAGCCTCAGAACAAGAAGAATAGAAAATGCAGAGTTAAAGCCAGTTTTGTCTTGTAAATGACTTTTAAAACATAAAAAAAGAGGACCATTAGAAAGAGAGATTTTATTTAAAAATCAGCATTACTTTGTTCTATTTTGGTGAAATATATACTTATACAATTTCTGTGAATATATGCATTGTAAAATTTCTGGAATTTAGCTATGTTTAATTTAGAAAAACAGTTACCTTTATTTTAACCTCTATTCTTTGGGCCAGATCCCCGGCTGCCATTAACCATTCCTTTTAAGAGTAGAACTAAAGAGAAGAAAGAAATTACTTCTATCTGAGATCATCTCTATTGACTCCCATCCTATGATGCTTAGTAACTATATTTTATGTTTGGCCTTCTCTAAGTTCTTGTATGTTAAAAACCATGCAGATGCCACGGCAATAACTATCACAGCAAGTTGAAAACACATTTCTATTTTAAGAATCAAACAAACCAATCAAATGATGGGAAAATGTACAGGTGTAGAGTGTTTTATATCCTGATTTTGAAAACTTGGTTCTTGGATGTGGAATGATTATTTCTGAAAGAGAATGAAATGGCAGATGGGTGCCCATTTTTTCTTTGAAGTTAAGAATGCATTTTTACGCAAGTGCCTTCTTCATCTCTGAAGTGTATTTCTTGAAAGAAAGAGGGAGAGTGCTGTTCCTTGTAGGAGCTCAAATAAACTCCACTCTCCCATTTTAATTAGCAGAGAAACTGATTTCTACTTCAGAGATTGAAAAATGAAATGAACAAGAGTCAAACAACGCTTGGCAAGTCCTCATAAGGACTTGGCTGTGAAGGTACAGGATAAAGGAACTACACAGTTTCGCAGGCCTTGGTAATGTGCATTTGCAGTAAGGGTTGACAGTTTAGGGATCCAAATAGGAAAGGAAATTTGGATTTAGCTTGTGACTTAAAATTAAGATGTAATATTTTACTTTTGTTGTATGTGTTATTCAACCACAAATGAACAACAACAAATAGCTACATCATGCCTACCCTCATGTACTCTTTTAAGAGATGTAGTCCTGAGATTGAAAATAATCTTACCCCTACACTCAAGGCATTCAAGGGATTGTTGTGGAGATGAACAGGTAAATAGGAAAGTAGAATACAGTGTGAATGTACATTAAAAGGGAAAAGTATAAAGAACCATGAAAATAGGTATGAAGAGTTGAGCCACCTCACCCAATTTGGGATTAAGGAATCAGGGTATGATTTCAGAGAAGTGAAGTCTAAGCTGAGCCCTGAGGGACAGATAGGAGTTGCCCAGTTGAAGGAGGAAATGTGAAGACCCAGAAATGAGCAAGTACATGTCAAGCTTTGAGAACAACAGACTGTGCAATGTGGCTGAAACAGAAAGGGCCCAAAGGTGTTGAGAGATGAAGATGGAGGCAAAAGCACATGCCAGCACGTGGAAGACAAGGAACTCAAGGCATCAGAGTACTTTAGCTACATCCATAAGACTGGGTTGAAGTCAGACTGTGCAATGTGGCTGAAACAGAAAGGGCCCAAAGGTGTTGAGAGATGAGGATGGAGGCAAAAGCACATGCCAGCATGTGGAAGACAAGGAACTCAAGGCATCAGAGTACTTTAGCTACATCCATAAGACTGGGTTGAAAAGGTGTTGTAGTGGCTTGAATTACATCCCCCCAAAACTCCCTGAAGCTTGAATTGTGTCCCCCAAGTTTTATGTGTTAGAGACTTAGCCCCCACTGTGACTGTCAAGAGGGTGAGAAATCCTATTACGGTAATTGAAAGGTGAGGCCTTGGGCCGGCCCGGTGGCGCACTGGAGAGTGCGCTGCTTGGGAGCGCGGCGGCGCTCCCGCCAAGGGTTCGGATCCCATGTGAAGACCGGTTCCCGCTCACTGGCTGAGCGTGGTGCTGGCGCAGCGCCGAGGGTTGCGATCCTGTTACTGGTCAGTAAAAAAGACAAAAAGGAAAAAAAAAAAAAGATAAAGTTTAGATCTGTCTTACTCTCATTTTTTGATTGTTGTCTGTGTATTAATATAGTTGTGCATAAATATAAATTTTTACAAATATACATGCATGTATCAAATGCATATTTTAAATTTATTTTCAGTTGTAAATTATGCTAAGTTTTTTGAGTGCTTAAAAATCTCATTTCCATTAAATTGCCAATATATAACAAAAGAAGTTGGCAAATACAGTATGATAATTACTTAAATGTAAATAAATTATTGTCTGTAGTACATTTTGTATAAGTTAAAAGTGATTATTCATCACAACAATGAGATTTACAAAATATTACGTGAAGGTTAATAGTGGTTTTAAAATTTTCCTTGACCAACTGTATATTGAATTAGCAGTCACAGATAACACAGAATTCTTGAGTTTATATAATTTTTAACCCAAACTATAGGGTGGATGCTATTGTAACCCAAACTATTTTATTGAACTAATATTTTTGTGTGTCAAACTGTTGTATGAGGATACTTCGGAAAGTTCATGGAAAAATGGAATTGAAAGATAATATGAATCTTTCTGTGAACTTTTTGAAGACTCCACATAGTTTTGTAATTAAATTTCTTTATTATATTATTCTATTTATATCAAGGAATGTGTTGTTGAAGACATAGTCTTTCTACAATACTCTCTTTTATTTAATGCAAGAAAGTTTAAATTAGTTCAAATTGGTTTCAGTGAAATTCAAATTATATTTTATATTTCTATATAGAAACTAGTCAAATGAATTATATTGTTTAAGTTGGAACAATGATAAATGTATTTTAAAATGTAATTTTGGGGGCGAGATAGAAATTTTGAGAGAATTATACAATGTTATTTTTGCAACTATAACATGAAGTACATCTACAGAAAAATAAGCCAGGGAAACTTTTTCTTAAATGGTTGTACCATTTTGTATTATCATCACCAATCTGAGTTCCACTGCTTTTCATTATTTTTATTTTTATTTATTTATTTATTTATTTATTTTTTGTCCTTTTTGAGACTGGCCACACTGCGCTCAACCAGTGAGCGCTGTGAGCACACCNAAAAAAAAAAAGAAAAGAAAAGAAAGGTGAGGCCTTGAAGAAGTGATTAGATTATAGGACCATGCCATAGTGAATGGATTAAAAATGGTGGTCATAGGCATGGTTTGGAGGGCTTTAAAAGGGGAGCACAAAGAGTCTGTTTTTTTCTGTGCTCTCTCTGCTTCTACCATCTTGCAATATGAGAACCCTGGGTCACTGTCATCACCATCACCTGGGAACTTTGGATTTCCCAGCCTCAGAAACTGTGAAGCAATAAATTTCATCTTCTTTCTGAATTACCCAGTTCCAGGTATTTGTTGTAAGCAACAGAAACAGACTAATACAGGATTCAAGGAGAATAGTGAGGTTATTGCAATTGTCTAGGTGAAGAATGATGGATCACAGTCACATCAATGGTGGAGAGATCCAAAAATATATGAGAGGTAGAATTTGCAGGACTTAGTGATTACCTAGAAGCAAGGGACAGAATAACTTCTAGTTTCCCATGTGGACAACTGGATGAGTGGTTGTGCATTCTTTAAGACCTGGAGCATGAAGATGAGGCAGGCTGAGGCAGGTGTGTGGGGCTGGGTAGAGATGAGGAGTGAAAAGATAAGTTGAGTTTGAGGAATCTGTGAGATACCTAATGAAGATTTTCAAGATGTTAAAAACATTGAGTTTAAAGTAAATAGTTTATATGACAACTGCAAATATATAGAAACAAAGTAGGGAAAAGGGCTTCTGTTATTTATATACTGGAGACCTTATTAATAGTTATATCTCAGTGTCAGTTGTGAAAAATAGACATATTATGCTCAGAAACATGAAAGAGATATTTTATAGTCTTTGACTGAAAATCTTTTTCAAATGATAGTTTTCTATAGATATCATGA
>NW_007729364.1:7697-10738 GCF_000696425.1 Galeopterus variegatus | reverse complement strand
AAGACTCCACATAGCTTTGTAATTAAATTTCTTTATTATATTATTCTATTTATATCAAGGAATGTGTTGTTGAAGACATAGTCTTTCTACAATACTCTCTTTTATTTAATGCAAGAAAGTTTAAATTAGTTCAAATTGGTTTCAGTGAAATTCAAATTATATTTTATATTTCTATATAGAAACTAGTCAAATGAATTATATTAAGTTGGAACAATGATAAATGTATTTTAAAATGTAATTTTGGGGGCGAGATAGAAGTTTTGAGAGAATTATACAATGTTATTTTTGCAACTATAACATGAAGTACATCTACAGAAAAATAAGCCAGGGAAACTTTTTCTTAAATGGTTGTACCATTTTGTATTATCATCACCAATCTGAGATCCACTGCTTTTCATTATTTTTATTTTTTTATTTTTATTTTTTTTTGTCCTTTTTGAGACTGGCCACACTGCGCTCAACCAGTGAGCGCTGTGAGCACACCAACCATCCCTATATAGGATCCGAACCCGTGGCGGGAGCGCTGCTGTGCTCCCAGCGCCGCACTCTCCCGAGTGCGCCACTGGCTCGGCCCCACTGCTTTTCATTCTTGACAACACTTGGTATTCTCAGTAGATTTTGCTTAGACAGCTAAAAATCAAAAGTAAAAGAAATTTTAAAAGACAAATTTTATTTTTACTCTCATTTATGCCTTTTCCAGCATTTCTTATTTCTTCATGTAATTCCAAGTTTCTGTGTGGTATCAGATTTTTTCTTCCTTCCCCCCCGCCACCATAGGAAAATAAAATCTTTATTTTATTATACTTACTATTCATGAACATATGTTCTTATAAAATCAAAATACCATGGAATATTTGTTACAAAGCTATAACTCCCTTTTATTCTTCCACTCACCACTTCCGTCCAACTCCACTCTCCTATCCTTAGCCAATTATGCTTTATTATTTTATTCAAGACATTTTTTGTATCTATACATATAGTAAAAAATTTTAACATGAATTGATCTACAATATAAATCTGTTTTGAAACCTAATTTTTTTAAACCTGACATACCTTGATAATTCTTCCAAGTTAACACATGTACCTATTTATTTATTTATTTAATTTTACCTTCTCAATATACATTGTAGTTGATCTTCATGACCTTTTACCCATTCCTCTTTCCCCCTCCCTCGTTCCCCTTCCCCCAATCATATCTGTTCAATTGTCTTAACAAGTTCAAGGAATTGTTATGATTGTTGTGTCTTCTTCCCACACCCCTTTATTTGTTTGTATGTTAATTTATTTATTTAAGTTTTAGCTCCTACAAATAAGTTAGGACATGTGGTATTTCTCCTTCCGTGCCTGACTCGTTTCACTTAATATAATTTTCTCTAAGTCCATCCATGTTGTTGCAAATGATAGTATTTTAATCTTCTTTTTAGCAGAGTAGAATTCCATTGTGTAGATACACCACAGTTTCCTTATCCACTCATCTGATGAGGGACATTTGGGCTGGTTCCAACTCTTGGCTATTGTAAATAGTGCTGCAATAAACATTGGAGTACAGGTATCCCTTCGACATGATGATATCCATTCCTCTGGGTATACTCCCAACAGTGAAATAGCTGAGTCATATGGTAGATCTATCTGTAAGTGTTTGAGGACCTTACATACAATTTTCCATAAAGGCTGAACCATTTTGCAGTCCCATCAACAGTGGATGAGAGTTCCTTTTTCTCCAAAACATCTCCAGCATTTATCATTCTCAGCTATCCTGACTGGAGTGAGATGGTATCTCAAAGTGGTTTTGATTTGCATTTCCCAGATGCTGAGTGATGTTGAACATTTTTTCATGTGTCTGTTGGCCATTAATGTATCTTCCTTTGAGAAATGCCTATTCATCTCCTTTTCCCATTTTTGAATTGGGTTATTTGTTTTTTTGCTTAAAAGTTGTTTGAGTTCCTTGTATATTCTGGATATGAATCCTTTGTCAGATGTATATTTTGCAAATATTTTCTCCCACTCTGTTGGTTGTCTTTTCACTCTGTTGATTGTTTATTTTGCTGTGCAGAAGCTTTTTAGTTTGACTTAAACCCATTTGTTTACTTTTCTTTTGGTTACCTGTGCTTTGGGGGCCCTATTCATGAAGTTTGTACCCACTCCTACTTCCTGGAGTATTACCCCGGTTTTTTTAAGGAGTTTTACTGTTTCAGGATGTATATTTAATTCTTTAATCCATTTTGAGTTGATTTTGGTATATGGTGAGAGGTACGGGTCTAGTTTCATTCTCCTACATATGAATATGAAGTTTTCCCAGCACCATTTTCTGAAGAGGTAGTTTCTTCCCCAGTGTGTAGACTTGGTGCCTTTGTCAAAGATCAGATGGCTGTAGGTGTCTAGATTGATCTCTGGGTTTTCTATTCTATTCCATTAATCTGTATGTCTGTTTTTATGCCAGTACCATGCTGTTTTGGTTATTATAGCTTTGTAATATAGTTTAATGTCAGGTAGAGTTATGCCTCCAGCTTTATTTTTACTTTTTATTTTTTTTTTTTGCTCAGGATTTCTTTGGTTATGTGCAGTCTTTGGTTATTCCATATAAATGTCTGGATAGTTTTTCCATTTCTGAGAAAAATGTCATTGGAATTTTGATGGGAATTGCATTGAATTTGCGTATCATTTTGGGTAGTATGGACATTTTCACAATGTTGATTCTTCCAATCCAAGATCATGGGATATCTTTCCATCTTCTTTTATCCTCTCTAATTTCTCTCAGCAGTGGTTTGTAGTTCTCATTATAGAGATTTTTCACATCCTTGGTTAACTCAATTCCTAAGTATTTTATTTTTTTGGTGGCTATTGTAAATGGGCAAGCTTTCTTGATTTCTCTTTCTGCCTATTCACTATTAGAGAATAGAAATGCTACTGATTTTTGTGTGCTGATTTTGTATCCTGCAAGTTTGCTGAAATCATTTATCAACTCCAAGAGTTTTTCTGTAGAGGCTTTAGGCTGTTTGATATATAGGATCATCTCATCTGCAAAGAGGGACAGTTTGTCT
>NW_007729364.1:6886-7687 GCF_000696425.1 Galeopterus variegatus | reverse complement strand
ATTTATTTATTTATTTATTTATTTACTCAGCATTGCTTTAGCTATGTGTGGTATTTTGTTATTTCATATAAATGTCTGGATAGTTCTTTCCATTTCTGAGAAAAATGTCATTGGAATTTTGATGGTGATTGCATTGAATTTGTATATCACTTTGGGTAGTATGGCCATTTTCACTATGTTGATTCTTCCAATCCAAGAGCATGGGATATCTTTCCATCTTCTTGTATCCTCTCTAATTTCTCTCAGCAGTGGTTTGTAGTTCTCATTATAGAGATTTTTCACATCCTTGGTTAACTCAATTCCTAAGTATTTTATTTTTTTGGTGGCTATTGTAAATGGGCAAGCTTTCTTGATTTCTCTTTCTGCATATTCACTATTTGAGAATAGAAATGCTACTGATTGTGTTGATTTTGTATCCTGCAACTTTGCTTAAATCATTTATCAACTCTTAAGAGTTTTTTTGTAGAGGCTTCAGGCTATTCAATATATAGGATTGTATCATCTGAAAACAGGGACAGTTTGACTTCATCTTTTCCAATCCAGATGCCCTTTATTTCCTTCTCTTTTCTGATTGCTCTGGCTAGTATGTCCAACACTATTTTGAATAGGAGTGGTGAGGGTGGGCATCCTTGTTTAGTTCCTGTTCTTAAAGGAAAAGCTTTCTGCTTTTCCCCATCCAGGATGATATTGGCAGTGGGATTATCATATATGCCTTTCATTGTGTTGAGATACTTTCTATGTATACCTAACTTGTAAAGAGTCTTTATCATAAACGGATGTTGAATTTTGTCAAATGCTTTT
>NW_007729364.1:0-5638 GCF_000696425.1 Galeopterus variegatus | reverse complement strand
TCATAGAATGAGTTTGGGAGAATGGCCTCTGTTTCAGTCTTTTGGAATAGTTTGTAGAGAATTGGTATCAGTTCCTCTTTGAAAGTTTGGTAGAACTCTGCAGTGAACCTGTCTGGTCCTGGTCTTGTCTTTGTTGGGAGCCTTCTGCTAACAGCTTCAATATCTTTTATTGTTATTGTTCAGTTCAGATTTTCTATATCTTCTTGGCTCAGTTTTGGTAGTTTGTATACATCCAGAATTTTATCCATTTCCTCCAGATTTTCAAATTTGTTGGCACATAGTTTTTTATAGTAGTCTCTAATGATTCCTTGTATTTCTGAGGTATCAGTTGTAATTTCACCTTTTTCATTTCTAATTATTTTTATTTGAGTTTTCTCTCTTCTTTTCTTAGTTAGCTTTGCTAAAGGTTTGTCAATTTTATTTATCTTTTCAAAAAACCAACTTTTTGTTTCATTGATCTTTTGTATCACTTTTCAGGTTTCTATTTCATTTCGTTCTGCTCTGTTCTTAATTATTTCTTTCCATCTACTAATTTTGGGTTTGGATTGTTCTTGTTTTTCTAGTTCTTTAAGGTGAAGTGTTAGGTTGTTTGTTTGCCATCTTTCCATTCTTCTGAAGTAGGCATTTAATGCAATAAATTTCCCCCTTCATACTGCTTTTGCAGTATCCTACAGGATTTGGTATGATGTGTCATTATTTTCATTAGTTTCAAGAAATTTTTCTATTTCCTGTTTAATTTCTTTCTGTACCCATATGTCATTCAGTAAAATGTTGTTTAATTTCTATGTGTTTGTATAGTTTCCAGAATTTCATTTGTTATTGATTTCTAATTTTAATCCATTGTGATTAGAAAAAAACACGTGGAATAATTCCAATTTTTTTGAATATGTCGAGACTTGCTTTGTGACCTAAAATGTGGTCTATCTTGGAGAATGTTCCATGAGCTGATGAGAAGAATGAATATTCTGAGGTTGTTGGATGGAATCTTCTGTAGATATCTGCCAAGTCCAATTAGTCTACAGTGTTGTTTAGATCTTGTGTTTCTCTATTGATTTTTTGCCTAGATGATCTGTGCAATGTTGAGAGTGTGGTATTCAGGTTTTCTGCTATTATGGTGTTAGTGTCTATCGCATCTTTTAGATCTAATAGTGTTTGCTTTATAAATCTGGCTGCTCTGACATTGGGTGCATATAAATTTATGATTGTTATGTCTTCTTGATGGATAGATGCTTTTATCATTATATAGTGGCCTTCTTTATCTCTTTTTATGGTTTTTGGTTTAAAGTCTATTTTATCAGATATAAGAATAGCTACTCCAGCTTGTTTTTCATTTCTATTTGCATGGTATATCTTTTTCCATCCTTTCACTTTTAGTCTATGTGTGTCTTTACAGGTGAAGTAAGTCTCTTGAAGGCAGAATATTTTGGGGCCCATCTTTTTAATCCAGTCAGTCTGTGTCTTTTGAGTGGGGAATTTAGTCCCCTTTATATTTAGAGTTATTATTGAAAGGTGTTGATTTACTCCTAGCATTTTATTGATTTCTGTTTAGATGTCTTAAGTATCTTTTGTTCCTTTCATTCTGATTTTCTGTTTGTCTTCTGTATTTGTTGGTTTCTTGTGATGGTAGATAAACTATTTTTTCTCTTTCTTTTTAGCAGTTTTGTTTTGCTGGTAGGTTTTGTTCTTTCTTGAGTATTCATGGCAGTGGTGAGTTTTTTTACAGGTATCAAACCCAGTACTTCCTTGAGAATTTCTTGTAAGTCTGGTCACGTGGTAGTGAATTCCCGCAGTTTTTGTTTGTCTGAAAAATATACTATTGTCCTTCATTTCAGAAGTATAGCCTTGCTGGGTAAAGTATTCTTGGCTGGCAATTTTTGTTGTTTAGTATTTTGAATATATTATCCCATTCTTTTCTGGCTTTTAGGGTTTTTGATGAAAAGTCTTATGTTAGTCTGATTGAAGCTCTCTTATAGGTGACTTGCCATTTCTCTCTTGCAGCTTTTAAGATTCTCTCTTTGTCTTTGAGTTTTGCTAGTTTGACTATAGCATGTCTTGGAGAGGACATTTTGGGGTTAAATATGTTTGGGGATCTTTAGGCTTCCCTCCTGAATCTGAAGATCTGTGACTTACCCTATACCTGGGAAGTTTTCTGCTCTTATTTTTTTGAATGTTTTCAATGGCATTTTCTTTTTCCTCCCCTTCTAGAATACCCATGATTCGGACATTTGAGCACTCAAGGTTGTCTGTTATCTCTCTTAAATTTTCTTCAATTTTTAAATTTTTTTTTCTTTTTTCTGGTCTGCCTGTGTTAATTCAAACAGTCTGTCCTCAAGGTCAGAATTTCACTCTTCTGCTTGTTCTACCCTGCTGGTTAGACTCTCTGTCATATTTTTTATTTTGTTGCATGAATCCTTCAGCTCCACAAGCTCTGCTACATTCTTTTTCAGGTCATTGATTTCTTTGTACATTTCTTCTTTCAGATCCTGTATATTTCTTCTCATTTCATTGTGTTGTCTAACTAAGTTTTCTTGTATCTTATTTAGTTTCCTTTGAATTGTTGCTCAAAATTCCTTGTCAGTCATTTCAAGGACTTCCTGTTCTATAGGATCTAGAGCTTAAGAGTTATTATTTTCCTTTGATGGTGATGTACTTTCTTGATTTTTCATATTTCTGGTATCTTTCTTTTGGTGTTTAGTCATTGTGGCAGGGGATATCATGGTCCACTAATTCCACACTGATGTCTGGCCTGGATCCTGAAAGGACTGCCAATTCTAGGCAGTGGGAACTAGCCTGGGCAGGGGGTCCCACAGCGTCTGCCTGTTCTGGCATGGCTGGCTCAGGGCATGTGGGCCCTGTGGCTCTTGAGCCTCTCTGGGCAGCAGGGACTGACCTGGGCTGGAGGTCCAATAGTGCCTGCCTGTTCTGGCACAGCTGACTTGGGGCATTTGGGCTCAGAGGCTCTCAAGCCTCTCTGGGCAGCAGGCACTGACCTGGTTGGAAGTCCCACAGCTCCTGCCTTTTCCGGCATGGTGGACTCAGGATATGTGAGCCCGGTGGCTCTCAGGCCTCTCTGGGTGGCAGGCCTGATTTTTCTGCATGAAGAACTTCCTTTAAAATTTTCTTTAGTGCAAGATTACTAGTAATAAGTTCTCTCCACTTATGTTGCATTAAAAAGTCTTTATTTCCTCTTAATTTGAAATATATTTTCACTGTATATAGAATTCTAGGACTACAGATTTATTTTTTTCCTCTTAACACTTTAAATATTTTACTCCATTTTTTTTTTCTGATTTGCCTGGTTTCTAATGAAAAGTATACTATAATACTCATCTTTATTTTTCTGCATTTATTTATTTTTGCCTCTTTATATAGTAGAGGTCAAGTTTAATATAATTTATTCTGGGAAATAAAGACTTACCATCTTTCCTATCCCTTCTATGTGGAGGGTTGAGTCAGTCTAACTTGGTTTTGCTATGAGTACCCTCAGTACATCACGGATTTTATTTTTCTCTAGTGTTACCTAGTATTAAGGCTGGGTGCTGATTTGTGAGAAGATTTTTTTCCTCAGCATTTATTTCATCTTCAGTTTTAAGTATTTCATTTGTGCCCAAATCAGAGACTCTCTCTCTCTCTCAGTAGTAGATTGCTCTTCTTTATTACCTACTCAATGCTTGCAAGATTAGTGGTGGGAAAAGAAGATGATATTCTCTGTTTTTCTGGCTTAGACTCTGTCTTAGGCAGGTGCTTGTCTCAGTTCTTGTGGATGAGGCTTCCTGAGTGATCCTACCCCTCCTTCAGCTGTAAAAGACCTCTAAGGGTCTCGCTCATGATATATTCTTCCTCCTGCTCCCTTTCTTCTGCCAGAATGGATCTTCACTGCCCAATAGTAGAGAGATTTTTTTTCCTGCTCCCTTTCTTCTGCCAGAATGGATCTTCACCTGTGCACTGAGTGAACCAGGCTTTGCTTCCATTCCCCTAGAAGCTCATGACTTTTGTTCAACAAGGAAGATAGGGAAGAAGCATCTGAGTGAGGCTTTCTATATTTTCTGCAGTAGATCTTGTCTCCTCTCCACGCTTGCACCATGAGGGAGGCTTTCCCAGCCCCCCTTGCCCTGCCCTCAATCTTCTTCATAAGAACTGTGGAGAAGCTACAGCAAATTAGTGAAATTTTCCCTTGAGTTTTCATTTCTATATTCTTAGCTAGTCCATATTCAGACTATATCAATTCATTGAACATTTTATTTTACTTATTTATTTTTTTCCTAATTGTATGAAATCTGGCATCTGCCACAGATAAGCAAGTGCTTATATCTTGACTGTCCTTGGAGGTACCTGTTTTTCCTTAAATTTTAGATCATTTGTTGCTCTTTGACCTCAGCACTCTCACTGGTTCAAGCAAAGTTGTAATTTTAAATTAACTTTTTTTTTGTAATTACATATTTGGGAGTGACATTCTTTCTAGCTTTCTACATACTAAATAAGTTTTTATTTGATCTTTACAGCAACATATGAAATAGCTCTGTTTTAATGTCTAATTTACAAAAGAAGACACTGAAGTTTGAAGAGGTTAATTAACTTACTCAAGATATAAAAAATAAAGTAAACAACAGTGTCAAGACTCCATTCTTGATCTAATTCTATAGGCAGCACTAGGAATTTCTAGAGACATTTATCTCATGCCAATCTTTAACAACAATCTAAGGCTTATTGAACTAATATTAAAAAGTCAAATCTATGTTAAAGAAAAAAATTATATGAATTTACTATATAGTTAACTTAAGCTTCATTATATACAAATATTGTAGATGATTTATAGGAGAGTCGTGGTAATAAATTTCAAATACTTTCTGTTAGGACTAGGCAGATCTTTCAGGGTATTGTTTCATTTGGGGTTCAGTCTTATTTTTTTGCAGATTCTACAAACTCTACTGACTCTTCTGTGCTTCATACTGACCTTGAACTGTGTTCATTTTGCAATTTTCTCTCTCTCTCTCTTTCATGAGGACTCATATTATGAAGAAGTCTCCCATCTCTTTACACAATTGCTTAATGTTTAGTTGTCATTGATTCATGATAATCAGGCCTGATCGTACTACAATGTGTCCTGTAAAAGTGACTGTAACTGTCTTGGGGTTTTTTTTTATCTCCCAGATATGGGATCATTTTCTCTGTGTGATTTTTTCCTTCACTGTCTACCCTGTTCTGAACAACCTTTGTTCTCTTGGTAGCTGTTCCTCGTTCTGTCCTCTATTCTCTACCACACTTTGGTGGTTGGGTGGCTCTTTAATAAGCAGAAGACCTTCCAGCTAGAGTATTATTGAAAAAGAGCCTCCTTGGGGGCAAGAACATATACTCTATCACACTGTTTCTGAAACACTATTGTTTACCAGCTAAAAAGCATCTGAAAGATGTGAGGCTTTTCAAGGCAGCCAATGAATAGACACCACAAAATTTGGCCCAAGGACATAAGCTCAAAAGGAATATAGAACATTCCCTATTCCTTCTGTTTATGATTATTTCTTTATGCAGTTGCATTGTCACCAATATTTAGTGATGTACTTATTTATTTTTTTATTTTTTTATTTTTTTATTTTTTTATTATTTTTATTTTGTCAATATACAATGTAGTTGATTATTA
>NW_007729363.1:222491-243435 GCF_000696425.1 Galeopterus variegatus | reverse complement strand
ACTCAGGATCGCGCTGTTTCCCGACACGGGTGCTCCAGACCCGCCGCCATTTTCCCTCTAGACTGGTCATTATTAAAGAGACCAAGAATAACAAATGCTGGTGACAATGCAGGGAAAAAGGAGCTCTTCTACACTGTTGGTGGGACTGCAAATTAGCACAGCCACTATGGAAAACAGTATGGGGTTTTCTCAAACAACTAGAGGTAGAACTGCCATATGATCCAGCAATCCCACTGCTGGGGATATCCCCAAAAGAATGGAAATCATCATGTGAAAGAGATACCTGCACTCCCATATTCATTGCAGCTCTATTTAAAATAACCAAAATATGGAACCAACCTAAGTGTCCATCAGTGGATGACTGGATAAGGAAACAGTGGTATATATACACAATGGATACTACTCTGCCATAAAAAAGAATGAAATACTGCCATTTGCAGCAACATGGATGAGTCTAGAGAAAATTATCTTAAGTCAAATAAGTCAGACAAGGAAAGAGAAATACAGGAAGGAAGGAAGGAAGGAAGGAAGGAAGGAAGGAAGGAAAGAAAAAGAAAGAAAGAGACCACAACAATAGTTGAACTTTCAGAAGAGAACAAACCTAAGTATACTAGAGATGGAGGGGAGGGAGGGAGAGGGTTTGGGGAATGATTGGTCGAGTAAAGGGCATAAAGAAAAATCACAATTTATAATAATGAATGTGCCAATAATAAAAAAGAAAAAGAAAAATTTTAATTTTTATAAAGTTTAGTTTCTTTTTTCTTTTTTCTTTTTCTTTCTTTTTTTTTTTTTTTTTTTTTTTTTTTTTTTTTTTTTTTTTTTTTTTTTTTTTTTTTTGGAGTTAATGAGGAAGTAGTGTCCCATATGCCCTGGAAAGCTCATCCTATAAGCCCTTGGTCCTGTTGAGATGGTATCAAATATATTGCTATTCTCTAGAAGAAAGAAGCAACTCCAGGCAACTTCTTGAGTTCCTGTTATTAATTATATTTGTATACACATAGACACATATATGTATATACATAAATACACATGCACATTTATGTGTGTATATATATGATATTTAGAGAGAGACAGACAGACAGACACAGAAAGACAGAGAAGGGAGGGAAGGAGGCAGAGAATTCAGATAGAGACCTCAGTCCTCGGAGTTCAGGAGTGTCCCTACAGACGAGGCAGTCATAGCTAAAATAAACCACATCTTAAATTCCAGATAAATGCTTGCATCACTGGAATTCCTATAACACATGTCCACTGAAGGTGTTGTGGGTTTGAACATTAAAAAAATTAATGCAGTGGTTTTACTTTACCATCTAGTGAGAGACACTAGTCTCACATTTACAGCTGGACCACAATGACGCTTTCTGTTCTTCAGGAGACATTTGTTGCAAAGTCATTGGGCAACTGCCTCCTGAAAACACAGCTCAGCCAGGGGGATGGATCACCTTGCAAGGATCTGCAATGAGCTATTTTCAAGTGATGACAAAGTGTGAAGTGAACTGCTTATGAGAACTTTCTTTTTCATCCAAAGTAAATTCAAATGAGATTGAAAATCTGACCTTCTATTACTGGAGCTCTCCTGACTAAAAGTAAAATTGAATTTTAATTCCTAAATCTCCATGTGTATACAGTACTGTGGAAACATCGCAGATTTTGGCTCTGTGCCCCAAAGAGAAATTGGCTTTGGGATTACTTGGTTTAAAAACAAAGCCTTTCTTAAGAGATGTATTTAATTTTCATGATGTTTTCTTTTTTCCAAAGCGAATGTGTAGTTCTTTTATATTTCAGTTTTTCTTGATCGTGAAAACGCCACCAAAATTCTGAATCGGCCAAAGAGGTATAATTCAGGCAAACTGGAAGAGGTTATTCGAGGGAACCTTGAGAGAGAATGTATAGAAGAAAAGTGCAGTTTTGAAGAAGCTCGAGAAGTTTTTGAAAACACTGAAAAAACCGTGAGTATTTCTATATGATATTCTTCAAATGCAGAGCAAAAAATTGAAAACTTCAAAAGAAAAGAAATTTCTCTTTGGAATTTTGAACTCTCCATACACATATGTGTATTATAAATGCTATAAAGGAATTAACACCAAAACACTTTATATGGTACCATTAACTTGTCGTCTTTTTTTTTTTTTTTTATAGACTGAATTTTGGAAGCAGTATGTTGGTAAGCAATTCATTTTATCCTCTAGCTGGCATATAAAAATTTGAGAATGACATATTTTCTCTCTGTATAAATAGGTAAAATATTAAACTCTGTTAAAAAGACTCAGAAGAATCGGTTTGACTCTTTAACCCATGACTGAATGGGGCTATACTACAAGTTTATGCCAGTATAGGAGAGATATCAGCTGGCACATAAATGTACCCCTCCCTGGGGCTTCACAAAGAACATCATTCCACCCCAGGAGGCTGGAAGGAAGAAACTGAATTGATTGTATCTTGGGGCCTAATGAGAATTTGCAGTCTTCAGTAGAGAACCAGAGAATGCTGATTGACTTAAATGCTTAAATGTCTATTGCTTGAAAGTCTTCCTCGTTCTGATGGCCTACGTGGCCTTCCACAGTTTTCCTTCCGCACCCTTCCCTTTGCCCTTCTAACCTCCTCTACTGCTTTCCTCCTTGCACGCGGGTCTCCAGCGATCCTGTCCTTCGTGCTGCTCCCTGCACATTCGAGGAATGCCCCCACCTTAGAGGCTTTATCGGGCCATTTCTTTTACCTGGCTGTTCCCAGCTTCCCTTAGCCTTGCTCTTTCACTTCCTTCAGGTCTTTGCCCAAATGTCACCATCGCAATGAGGCCAACCTTGATTATCTATTAATACTTCAACCTGCCCCCATCCCGTAGCCTCACCACTCTAGACACTCGTATCCTGCTCCATGTTTTCCAATAGCACTTTGCACCATCGAACATATATCATTTTCTTACTTACACTATGGATCATTTATTAGTCCCATCCCACTAGAATGCAAGCTTCATGTTGGCAGGGATATTCCATTGTTTTGTTCATTGATATATTCGCAACACCTAGAACAAATTTGTCTGTAACAAATAGACTCTGTAAACATTTGTCCAATGAATTGACCAAAAGGAGAAAAAGTCCAAATTTAATGACAACGAATTTTAAAACTAATTCAAAATCCAGCAGTAGGATTGTTTTTTCCTGAGAAAAATAAAGTTTTTATTCTAATAACAATTATTTTTACATTAGTTTTATATTTGTTCATTACAGTTGTTAAGGATTTTTCTCAACAACCAGGTAATGTTAGCATCATACCTAACTCTGAATATTTAATTTAATTAATTAATTTATTTATTTATTTTTATTATGAACATCCGTGAGATACAAAGCTACCTGTCACCCCTCGTGCCCATGATGTGAGGGCCAGATTCATACTGGGGGCATATCCATTACCAGAAATTGTTTTTGTACCCCATGTCCCCACTCAATTATCCCCCAATCTCCCTCCCCCTCCCCCTCTCCCTGCCACTCCGCTTCGTAGCCTTAGGAATGTTCCCTCCGTCTGTAAGACCACCGCCTACTGTGGTCTTTCTTTCCTTCCTTCCTCCAGCAGTAGGATTTTGAGGGAGGGTAAGTTTCACAGGTTGACTTACCACAGGCCATTTGCATGGATAGAAACAATTAACCTGGACACCAAATTCACTGAGTTCCATCAATATGAGATCCAATTCTGTTTTTTACAGTTCCTCATCTGGAGACACTACAGGACATTCACATGCCCTCGTAACTCATAATTCCTCCACTTTTATTATAAGTCGTGAGAGGAAAACGAGGTTCACTCTGTTATATTGCTTTATCTACCTTTCCTTGTTCTTAGTGATAAATGCTACCATTTCTACTGAGATAGCCCCCTAAAGTTACTTCAAACAAGTCTTCTTACTCTCTATTCCCACGGAATTTAAAGCTTTGAATCTTATAGTTTATTTCTTAAAGGAAATTGATGTCTACTTTAAAAAAAAAAATTCTGGCTCTATTTAAACCCCATGATCCCCTCATTGCTCACCCCCACACACCCCACCCCCACCCCAGGAACATATTTTGAAGTTGGACCCCTGCCTTCTAGGTCACATAGGTGCATTGTTTGTCATACTTCAGGTATAGATACCTGGGGAACTTAAAGGACATGATTCAGTCACTACTGCTTTGTCTACCAGAAAATAAAACAACAAAAACAAAAGCAAGAACAAAAAACAAACAAACTCCTTGCCTTTTTTCACTTGCAATGAAGATTCCTAACCAACACATATAACAAGGACCCAGGCTCCTCACTGATGTACCATTCTGTGCCATCATCTCACCCCATTAAGAGCCTGGTTGAAGAATGGTCCGTAGACTACAATAACTAGCATCTGTCAAGCAGTATACAGTTTACAGAATGACTGTCACATTTAACCCTCACACCATTCTTGTGAGCAAGGCATTATTAACTCCATTTGGAAGAAGAGGAAACTGAGACTTAGGGAGGTTAAGGGACTTGCCAAAGGACACCCAGGTGGGGAGTCATGAATCCTAGAAGAGAACCCAAGTTCGCTACTGCCCAACCCCTTGCTTTCACTGTTACACCTCATGGCCTCCAAATTTAAATGCAGTTATTCATTAAACAGGAACCTAGTAGTCTTAAGCAGGAATTTCTCACTTGGCAACGTCTTGTCTCTTGTTGTCTTTGACCCCTACTGTCTATGGCTTTGCCTCAGCACAAAGTACACCCAGATAAGAACCCAAAGGAGGACTAAATGCAAGATAAAATGACACTAATTTTAAAGATGTGTTTCAGCAAATGAGTTCCTCTGTAGCTGGCGGGAAGCCCAGACCCTTTCAGCGAAACATCCTAAATAATTCACATTTGTTGGTCTATAACATAAAGTGCAAATGTAGCTTGTTTTTTAGACCAGTTCTGAACATCAATAATAATAAACTAGAGATAAAGTATTTTGTTTTCAAAGAATTGGAACAAATTGAAGTATCTGTGCAAAAGCACATTGGATCAAGGGGCAGAGGGGACAAGGTCTAATTTTTACAGCAAGCAGATTTTCCAGAGAGGGACTATTTCTGAGAAAGGAATATTAGTCCCTTAGTCAATGGAACCTGGATAGATGCTTCTGACAGAGAGAAAAGAGAACGGGCAGGAATCTACACACTAGATGCAAGTGAATTTTGCCATAAAGTATGGTCTATCATGAGAAACTTGTCTTCGACTTCCCCCTTTTCTCTCATTCTTTGATTCTTAGTGTCATCTTCATCTCTTACTCTTTTCTTTCTCATCTATTGAGTCCTACTGATCTAGCTCTCATTTTTTCTTCAGAGATATTTTTCTTAGCTTGGAGTGCTTGCCAGTCTCCCTTGTAGTTCTGTCCATCCCTCTCTCCTGAAGCTTCCTTAGAAGGCCAGAATGAGGAAGAGTGCTAAGAAACCAGGCTTAAAGGTTTCTTTCTCATCCTGACCCTTCCCTTCCCCTCTCGCTTGTTCCTTCCTTCTGTTTTTATACCAGGAGTGTCTTCAAAGGCTTTCAAGAACTCTGCAGATGTAGAAACTTCAGGAAAGGTAGAATGGAAACATAGCCAATCTATACATAAACAAAGCACATTGCAGAATCTTTTCAAATTCTTTACGATCTACCAAATGTTATTTCTCACTTTACCTTGACCATTTGGAACCCAACTCATCAATATAAGAATATCTTTAGCAGTAACAGATGCTTCTGGCATCTTTTCTATTGTCTTGAACCATTACTGCACATGATACTTACAAGTTAAATGACAGTACAAGGAAGTAGATGCATTTGCTTCATGCCTAGGCTGCCAGTTCCTTGAGCAGAAGGACCACATATTATCTAGCTCAGCTTGCTCTGCAAAACTTGTGATAGAGCAGGCCTTGCATGACACATAGATTATATTTCTTGAAGTAATTTGATTTGATTTGGAATTAACTTTGCCATCATTCTTAAGGAAGGAGTGAAAATCCTTCTCACTCTATGCTAATATAGTACATTTCTAAACAAAGATGTTCTTTTCCCTCTCCCCTTGAGCTGCATAAACTATGTACACGCCTTCCTCGGGGCAATTTCCTAGGACAGTGTTAGCCTAAGAACCTTTGCTTGGGTGGCTTTCAGAAACTCAGGAGGACAGGAACATCATATACCTAAAAGCAGGTGGCTTCCAGGTCAGTAGTTCTGCTCTGACCCTAAAATCCGACTCCCATCCACAAGAGTCTACACAGGGGAGGACTGGGCATTTAAAGCAGGTTATCTGCTAATTCAGTTTCTTAACCTATCTCAAAGATGGAGATCAGTGTGAGTCCAATCCATGTTTAAATGGCGGCAGTTGTAAAGATGACATTAATTCCTATGAATGCTGGTGTCGATATGGATTTGAAGGAAAGAACTGTGAATTAGGTAAGTATTTTTTGATTACGCATGGCTCAAAGTTTCCCTTTGAAACCAGATGAAACTGAAAAATGCAATATTTATGTATCATAATTTCCTTTTAAAAACATATACTTTCAAAGCTTATAAATATTCATCTGTAGTCACAGTTTTCAGGACATGAGTTCAAGAAACTATATTAAGAGCAATAACAATATTTGGTAGCTAATGTTAAGTGGTAATGATGTTCTATTTACTGAACTTATTAATCCTTAATACAACCATATGTGGTCGGTATCATTACAACCCCCATTCTTTGCAGATAGGAAAACTGCAGCTTCAAAAGCTCAAAATTACAGAAGCATAAAAGGTTTAGCCAGGACTCGAACTTCAGTTTGACCAAAACACATGCTTCTAACTACTACACTCAAAATTCAGAGAAAATTGAACCCATAAAATTGTTTGAACTCATGACTAAATTGCTAACAACATAGACAAGGGAAGTCAATTAAGTATAGAACAGGCCAATTATCCCATATAATAGGAACTTCTCCATGCATGCAAACCATTTCACATGCTAAATTTGTTGACAAAAATTAGAGCTCATTCCTGAATTTGACTATATTGATTACATCAAAAGAGTTACATAGCAAACTAGGATCATTGTAAACCTTTTCTTCTCATAGCCTGGAATATATTTTTGCTGACGTGCTGGTAACTGGATCAGTAAATCCCAAAGTCCTTTACCTACTTGTTTATTACTTCTGGATACAATATTACCAGTAACGTGATTGTGAAAAGCACACAGTGCTAATGAGGGATTCTCTTTCTACTCTGAAACTCCAGAAAAACAAAGATTCAATCCCAAGGAAAGAATTTGACACCACAGCCTACATGACTAAGGACAAAGAGTAGAAAATTATCAGGACTCTATGACAGCATTATAGCAATCTGCCTGACAGATGAAAAAGGCATAAAATGAAATAAAATGTAGTAGGTGCACTTGTCCTATTGAGAAAGGGGGGAAAAAGTCACCTGTAATGTTGTTCAGAAATCCTTTCAGCACTAAAGAGAAATTCATTGATCATCTTCCTTTGAGATCTGAAAGATCTTAGAAGCTGAGAAAAGGAAAAGGTTACAGGGCAAAAAACATTTAAAAAGAAAGAAAAAAATGAATGCAGGTGGATGAGCTAGTACACCTGGCTTGGACTGCCATTTCCTTAGGTTTCCCAGTGTGGGGACAAACCAATGCCTGGGTTACCTTTCCTGCAGCTGTGTCAATTGGTTTAACATCTCTGAAGTGCTACTTTCATCCAAAAGATTGTAATTTCAAATTCAGATTTACCTAGATAAATTTGATTCTGCTGTTATGAAAATCTACAGAAATCTTTGGAGTAGCTACTCATTGTTGGCTTAAATAATATAACTGTTGGAACCGAGGGGATAAATAACTCCATTAGTCTCAGTTACGACTGAAGAGCACAATGTAGTGAACTGTAATTGAAAATATGAATGTCTTTATCTAGTTTAAAAATAAAGACACTTTAAAAGGATGAGAATAGCACTGAGGGGTGTAAACATAAGCACAAAACTTCTGTAACAGGGTTTGCTACATGTGTGAGGTTATGGTCCACACATCAAAAATGCTGAGTGTACATCTCGATACTCTTGGGTTCCCACATTGTGGTTTGCTTGGGGCTCTGCAGTTGTACTGCTGCCACCACCACAGCTGGCCACTGGGGTTTATTGATCTCACCCAGCCAATTTGATCAAGGTTTAGAAAAATCTTTTCAGCTCAGTTCAGAAACAAAAATGGGAATTCTCTCACAAAGCCCTTTATCTCAGACACTAGAGGAAAGCAATAGCAAAAGAATATACAAATTCCCATTTAAGCTTGTTGTTTCAAACTGAACTAAAGACTAATCTCAAAAGCTACTGGATAGCACAGTTTATGGAGTATCTGGGCCCCGAGAGTCTTGCCTTACACTGTCTTGGAAAAAAGGAGGAGATTTCCATTCTTAAGACCTTTTGTTTTCTTTTTTCCTTGTTCGTCAGGCTCTTTGCTGGGGGAGAGGTGTGCAAACATTCAGGGTATGCTTTCTAGTTAGAATAACAATTAATTGGCTATTGGGTCCCTTTGGCTACAATAAAGACCTCTGTATGTCACCAGCTGCATATCAAATTCGAATCTCTTTCAGATATATCAAGGTCTGTAAGAATTCGGTCACTCTTGTCCTCTCTAAAGAGTCCAAGAGGCATTTTTCAACACTAAGGTAGGATAGAAAGAAAAAAATCACAAGTGCATAAACACTCTTTTATTTTTCTCTTTTTTCCAGAACATCACAGACACTACTGTTTTATTTACTGTGTATTTCTGTGGAGGGGGGAAAAAAAAAGAAATATGTTGAGTTTAGTTGAATAACAGCATATTTTGTAGTAAGCATTCAATAGAACATCTTTTGTCTAGTCTTCGGTTATCACATCAATTGATATATCGGGGAAGATGAAGACAGTAAAGTAAAGCAGAACATAACTTTTGTAGTAGGCATGAAGGAAATTAGAAATAGTGTTTGTGCTAACATGGAGAAGAAGAACAGATGCTTTGAGATGTTCCTCAAAAGATATTTTGTGAGACCAGCGTCAGGACCAGGAAGAACCCATAGCCAACATACTGCTTGGCATCTAAGAACTTAATAATTGATGAATAAGTCCCATTCTGATTGTTCCTTAGGTGCTATTCTAGGGACTTCTCCCCTGGAATTCTTTGCATTGTCATTCCATGTGTAGAATCTTGAGCCTTTTACCCAAGGGCAAAAGATTGCTGATTAGGCAGCAATATTTCCCACCACATGCACAGACCCAGCCAGAGACCAACAGCAGCAGTAACATACTAGGAAATAAAGGGCAATGACAAATGAGGAAAATGATACAAGAGTCTGGTTATTTAGCCAAGGACACAGAATCAGAATTGGGAAAACCACACTGAGTTTACTCTTTCCCATTGTGTCTGCTCTGGACAAAACCAGGCTACACCTACCACCTACCACTGTTAATTTATCACAATCTCATATTGAGTGAACACTTTCTATAGGTGGTACCTGATTTGGCTGAACACTTTAGTATCACTTTGTAGCAACAAAATGATAGCTAGCAACATGAAAAGAACCAGGGACGTTATCATTATTAGTGAGGAGAAAGGTCCTAAAAATAATAGTAAAAGACCAAATCCCAAATAGTTGGATCATGCACTTAGTAAATTATTGGTATCAAAAGTTAAAGCTCAGGCTGGTTCCTTTGTCCATCTGGCAACAGTTGATTTGACTCCCTGTATTTCCTGAAGTATCAGTAAGAACTATGAGCTAATTATTACATTAGTTTATGCTAGCATACGTAAAATAGAGTGTAAGAGTTTAGATTTGTCACTTAAAAATTCATGATATATACTTCAAAATCATATAGTCACTGGGATAGCCTGCATTCCCCCAGAAAAAAGAGCCTGTGACACAAGCTTATTTACTAAGGTGTGCAGTGCTAGGGGGCAAGAATAAGGGACAGGAGAGTGAGGCAGCAAGGAAAGGAGAACCAATAAGAGGATGAGCTGTCAAACTGCTTGCCTATAACTGCAACTGATTGCTTCATCTCCTGGGACTGTCTCCAAAAAGCCATATAAACTGGCCACATGATAGTCCACTTGAGAAGAAAGAAGAGGTGAAAGAATTTGTCCACCAGCATCTGTCTCCCATTGGTCAAAATTTCAGCCTATGCAGCCTTAACTCCTCCACATTTCCAAGTTAGGCATGCTTGGGCACCCAGAGAGTCATACGGCATCCCATGCCTCAACATCAACAAGGAAGCCCCAAGGCAAGAGGCAAAAGTCACATAGTATAGCTATGAGCCAAGGCAATTCAGGGCTACACGCATATGAGATCAGTTGAAGTCCAAGCAGAGCTGATCACCACAAAGCTGGAAAAAGACACAAGTGAGTCTGAGAGGAACTAAGGTGGCATATAGGAAGTATGTAATACGGTCACTCATTTTCAAACATTCAATGTTATAATTACACTGAGAACTGAGCATTTCTGTTGAAAGCTGTACTGTTGTTGAGCATGTAGGTAAGGCAAAAGGTGTCTTATATTCACAGTGTTCCTGTACTGCTCTAGAGACAAAAACAGTCCCAAGGGCAGAGCCTGTTTTTTTTTTTAACTCAGCAGATGTCAGCTAGATTCTATTATAGACTTACATTAATTAAGACAGTATGGTATTGACTCAAGAATACACAAATAAATCAATGGAACACAATGAAGAGTCCAGAAACATACCTGCACATAAATGGAGGCTTGACTGATGGCAGAGGTGCTACCACAGTGAAGTAAGGAATGGTTGGTGTTTTCAATAAATAGTGATGGGTCAATTAGATATCCATATGGGGAAAAACGCATCTGGATCCCTACCTCATACCATATACCATAGTCAATTCCAAGTGTACTAAAGATCTTAACAAGAAATATAAATCAATAAAGTTTGATAATTATGACCCTGGGGTAAGCAAAAATTGCTTAAACAGAATACAAAAAGTACTCTGTTTTGACTGATAAATTGAACTATATTAAAACTAAGAACTTCTGTTCAGCAAAAGACACTATTTAGAGTGAAAAGGCAAGTCACAGAGTGAAGGAAGATATCTGTAATATGTATATCTAATAGTTGGAACTCTCATACACTGATGGTGGGAATTTAAATTTGTTCAATCATTTTAAAAAACTGCTTGGCAGTATCTACTAGACCTGAACATATGATCCAATAATTCCGCTCATTAGTATAAATCTGCTAAAAATGCATGCTATGTTACCAAAAGATATGTACAAGAATGTTTAGTACAGCATTATAAATAAGAACCCAAAACTGCAAACACTCCAAATATCAATCAACAGTAGAATGGATGAATAAAAGTTGTAATATTAATACAATAGAATACTACACAGCAATGTAAGTGAGCTATTGTTATGGATAATCTCACAGACAAAACGTTAGATGGAAGACACAGAAGAGTTCATATTGTGAGCTTCTATTTATATGAAGTTCATGTACTAGCAAAACTGTTCACTGTGTTAAAAGCCTGGGTAATTTGAAAAGGAGGAAGGATGGAGTGATTGGGAGAAGGCATTAGGAGAGCTTCTGGGCTGTTGATAATGTCCTATGTGTTGATCCGTTTAGTGTTTAAACAGGTGCACTTACTTTGTGAAAACTTGTATTAAAGTACTGTACTTTTCTGAATATATGTTATACTCCAACAAACAGGTGTTTTTAATTGCAGCTAATGATTTAGCAAAAGTAGAATATCTTAACACTTAATTTCATGCCAAATCAAATATATTGCTACCACCATTTTTTTTTACCTTAATGAGAATTTTATTTGACCTCTCTTTCTATTCTTAGCTCAAGCTCCCAAGTTTCTTACCATGAATGCACCCAGCTTATATTTGACCCATATATGAGTCAGTAGTTTTTAGAAATGCGTGTTAAATGATGCTATTACTGTTGATTTTGCTTTCTTTCAGATTCAACGTGTAGCATTAAGAATGGCGGATGCAAGCAGTTTTGTAAAAACACTGCTGATAGCAAGGTGGTTTGCTCCTGTACTGAGGGATTCCAACTTGCAGAAGACCAAAAGTCCTGTGAACCAATAGGTCAGAATCTAAATAAGTTTTTTTAAAAGAAAATCTATATTTGAACCTTCATTTTAACTAGCCTACATAATTTTAATCCCTATTTGTATCTACTTCCTTTTGAAATCATAGAAAAGCTTGAATTAGACAGATTAATTTTCCAAATTGCACCATCATTTTAAATATAAATTCTGTAATTATGTACAGCCTGAATTCTTTTCTGTGTCCAACCTTTTTCTCTGACTTTTATGTCACAAAGAAAGCGATTTGCGTAATTTCTATATATATATATTTGTAATTCATCAAGTCAAATTAATGTGATAATACTGTACCAAAAAAAGAACACAAAAGGTTGACTGAATGATAAGCTTCCAGTACAAAGATGGTGAATTTTAAGCATGATTCTGTCAGGGCCTGGCTAGTTTACTCTGAGAAAGTTATTTCCTATACTTGGGTCTCAAGCTGAGTTTAAACAGTTCGTGTCAGAATGATTCCAGCCACTAGCTGTATTAAGTTCTGCTAGGAACTTAATACAGCACAATCTATACAGCAGTGGACAAAGCAACGTTCCCAGTCATGTCAACCACACCACCATGTTGACAGCTGATTGGTGTATTCAGGACATCTCCACTCCATACTTACATGCTCTTCTCTGAAGACGAAAGCAATAGAAACTTTTGATTAAAAAAGTAGGCTCTGCAGGATCAATTATATTGGATAAATGGGGGCCTTTTTGAAGCAAACTCAGTATATTTCTTTTGCATTTCCAAAGTCTGATATTTTATTAAATTGGTACATTAGATTGTGCACCTTTCCTCTATAATTGGATTCGATACCTATCTGAGCAATGCACCAGGCAGAGGAAATTAAAGAAAAAAACCAGGAGCATATATGCTGCAATTAAAATGAAGAGTCTCTAATGCATCAAGGACTGCTTGCCTGTCCTTCTGCCTGGTTTTTCACATAAGCTGCCTCAAAGCTAGCCTACCTCGGGAGGAGCATGTGTATGTGAGTACGTGTATGTTAACTTTAAAAACCTAACATCCGGTGCAGATAGGTGGCACAGTAGCTAAACCCTTACGAGCCCTGCTAACTTATAAAAGAGAAAAAGAATTGAGAACCATCTCTAACTATTAAGTGTTATATTTCAATGTAGCCTTAGCTGTAGCAGAATAAGTAGGCCAAACGTAAAGTAAGCTTTTCTGCCTTCTCAATGATAATGGTCCCTTTTCTCTAGCCATTGTTGATCATGTATATTTATACATAAGTATTTTGAACTTATTTCCTGTTTTTTCAACCACATGCTGTCTTCACGGTACTTTGTCGCAGCTGGTTGCTATAGAAATGTCTGTTATAAGGAATGTGGCTAGAAGGAAAGTGAGAAAAGAAAATGAAGTATGGGGTGACTTTGTTTGACTACAAATTTCCATTTGACTCCCTCCCACTCGGTCCCCGCGTCCTTGGCTGGCGTCAGAAAAATGGTTACAAACTTCCTAGTACACGAGAAGATCTGGTTCGACAAGTTCAAATATGATGATGCAGAAAGGAAATTCTATGAGCAGGTGAACGGGCCTGTGTCTGGCTCCTCCATGCAGGAGAATGGCGCCAGCATGATGCTCCGAGACATGACAGGAGCCAGAGAGAACATTCAGAAATCTCTGGCTGGAAGCTTGTTGTCAGGATCACCAGCCTGGAAGTGGAGAACCAGAACCTGCGAGGCATGGTGCAGGACCTGCAGCAGGCCATCTCCAAGCTGGAGGCCTGGCTGAGCCTGCTGGAGAAGAGCTCGCCCACCCACCGGGCCACAGCCCCACAGACCCAGCACGTGTCTCCCATGTGCCAAGTGGAGCTATGCCAGCAGAGGACGATGAGGACAATGACATCAACCTGTTTGGCCGTGATGAGGAGGAGGAGAATAAGGAGGTGGCGGGGCTGCGGGAGGAGAGGCAGTGGCAGTAGGCAGAGAAGAAAGCCAGGAAGCCTGTGCTGGTGGCCAAGTCCACCATCCTCCTGGACGTCAAGCCCCAGGATGATGAAACAGATATGGCCCAGCTGGAGGCCTGTGTGCACTCCATCCAGCTGGATGGGCTAGTCTGGGGTGCCTTCAAGATGGTGCCCGTGGGCTATGGCATCCGAAAGCTGCAGATCCAGTGTGTGGTAGAGGACGACAAGGTGGGGACTGACTTGCTGGAAGAGGAGATCACCAAGTTTGAGGAGCACGTGCAGAGTGTGGACATGGCTGCTTTCAACAAGATCTGAAGCCCGAGCATGAGTGTGTGCGTGAGGCCCTATGGTGATTAAAGACTGAGACTCTGGAAAAAAACAAAAACAAAAAAATCAATTTCCATTTGCGTGGTCCCCAATGTATTAGTAGATGATTTCTCTTTTTAGGAAATCAAACCAACCCAAGGGGGAAAAAAAATGGCCAGGTCCAGGGTGAATATGGCTGTGATAATCATACTAGTGATTTATTTGGTTAATATTTGACAGCCAGGTAATTGAATCACAATGATCTCTCCCCAGCAAATACCTAAAACCCATGTTGAAATCTACAAGGTATTCTAGTCTTCAAAAGAAACCCTGTAAATGATAAGCAGCAGAAATCCTATTTACCTAATTCTAAACTTGAAGTTACATGGCAAAATCATCAGAATTCCATCCAGGCACGGCACTTGGGAGTAAGACGTTTTAGTAAAGAAACTAAACAGAAAGTCATTAGACTCTATAAAAATTTTACCAAACTTGATTCCGGAATACCTATTTTTGTAAAGATGATGAATTCCTGAGCCAAATGTTCTTTTCATGATGGGCTTGAAAACTTTCAACAAAAATAATGCAATCAACCATTTAGTTTGACATTCATTCATTAGATTTAAAATAAAAAAAATTGTTGGGCCTGATTCTAGGAAGTGACAAGGATGATGAGTCTTGTTGTCAATTTTTGAAATACATGTTCTGTTTGCCAATGAGATATATCAGACTACTATTTTTTTTCTATTTTTCTAGTGCCATTTCCATGTGGAAGAGTTTCTGTTTCATCCAATTCTGAGACGTTCACCCGTGCTGAGACTATTTTTTCCAATATAGACAATGAAAATTCTACTGAAGATGAAACCATTTTGGATAACGTCACTCAAAGCACCCAGTCATTTAAAGACTTCACTAGGATTGTTGGTGGAGAAAACGCCAAACCAGGTCAATTCCCTTGGCAGGTACTCTATACTGATGGTGTGTCGAAACTGGAACTCAGCTTGCAAGGGACAAGCCAGGTGGGAGACTGAGGCTAGGACACTAAACAGACCTATTGGGATCAGAGAAGTATTTAGGCAAGTTTCAGCATGAAGCAATATGAGAAACCTCCCATGTGTGAGCAGTTGGTGAAACACAAGTCCAGGCACAGCTACCATATGGGGTCAAGAAGAATTTGGCATCAAGAAAATAGCATAGCAGGATTCCAGACAAGCAACTGATCAATCGGGAAGTCCAGGAAAGAGGTCACTGGTACTTCCACTTCAGCCCCTGGCAAAACTGATGAGAGTCAGAAAGTCTCTAGGCCCAGAGAAACTGGATTATTTCAAAGGGAGTCAAGAAAAGAACTCGAGTAGGAAGGGTTAAGGCAAGAACTAGGCTCCTGGAAGCAGGATATGAGATAGGGGCTTGGTCCACAGCTGTGTTTCTCAAAGTGTAGTAGCATCACAATCATCTGGGAACTTGTTAGAACACAAATTTTATGCTTCCACCCCAGACCTACTGAATCAGAATCTCTGGGGGTGGAGCTCCACAATCCATGTGCAAACAAACCTACCAGGTGATTCTGATACACACTACAGTTTCAAAACCATTGGTCCAGAGGAAACAAACTTGTTACAGAAGCCAGGGTCCAAAATACCTAATGACAGACTCATGGTACCTAGTTTTCCAAGTGTGGTTTGCAGACCACCCACATGTGCGGAATTACCTGTGCACATTTTTGATACAACATCCAAGAGCTAGATTTGTAGCAAAATGTGGGTTGTAAGTAAGTGTACAGCTAAAGCCTAAGTGATTCCATCTATGAGAAGGAATAGGAGCCCCTACCTGCACCCCAGCCAAGGAGCCAGGCTGGTCCTTATCTAAAGTTGTGCTGTGCAATAAGGTAACCAGTAGCCACATGTGTCTACTTAAATTTAAAATTTAACTACGATTAAATAAAATTTAAAATTCAATTCTTCAATCACAGCTGCCACAGTTCAAGTGCATAATAGCTACATGTAGCCATGGCTACTGTATTGGGCAACACTGGTATAGATAGAACATTTCTATCACTGTAGAAATTTCTATTGGACAGCACTTATAATAGTTTAGTCTAACTTAAAACTTCCTAGTGGCCACAATCATGATTTGGTAGTGATTTCAAGGATGTTTCACTCCAAAGTGTTTTCTATACTGAGGTTGGACCTTCTGCCATCAGAAACTATTAGCCTTAAAGACTTTGCAATCATCAAGCAGGTAACAATTTAAGCCAGGATCAGGTAAATTTCCCCAAGTTTAACACCACTGGAATTTTCTGAAACTATGTATCTAGCCAGGATTACTTCAGAATGCCTGCCATTTTCCAATATAATGACTATAACATATTGAACATATACCTGGGGATGGGAGGGTGGGGTGGAATTTGCACAGACATTGTGGAAAATGGTATGGCATTCTGTCATCAAAGGGTGACAGAACATCACAACCAAGATTCTGTATCTTCCTTTCTTTTATCTTTGTTTTTTTAAAAAACAATATTTGGTGGACCTGATCTTATAGACAATAAAATACACTCTATGTCCCTTAACACACCCTCTGTCCCTACTTAAGTGCACCCTACCAGGGCTGCTTCGCTCACCCACCATTAACCCTTCCCTTCTCTCATCCACATCTTTACCCTTAACGACTCTTTGTAAGACTGGTCTTCTTCATTGACCTTTCTTTGAACAATCCCTTTTGAGTGCAACCACTCTAATTATACTTTCATTCTATTTAATATTCACGTACCTAATTCTTTCTACCTAATTATGTTTTTTTTGTGTTCTCATACATTTTCATTCCTTATGTATCCAACTTCCATGGATAAGGTGGTTACAACAAAAGATCTTACTTTATGGCAATTATCTTTCTTAAGTTTGTGGGACATAGAGCAGTGCTTAGAATGGAGGATCCAGAAACCCAGGAATGTACAAGGGTACTTCAAAAAGTTTGTGGGAAAATAGAATTAAAAGATAACATGAGGGGGCCGGCCCGGTGGCGCACTGCTACAGTGCGCCGCTTCGGAGCGCGGCGGCGCTCCCGCCGAGGGTTCGGATCCCACATACAGACCGGCCGCTCACTGGCTGAGTGAGATGCGGGTGCAACACCGAGGGTTGCAATCCCGTTGCCGGTCCCGGTCCGGTACGGGCGCGACACTGAGGGTTGCGATCCGTTGCCGGACACGAAAAAAAGACAAAAAAATAATAATAATAAATAACATGAATCTTTCCATGAACTTGTTGAAGTACCCTCAAATTATTAACTAAGAAGATGACTTCCTTTAAAAAAAAAGAAACACACCAGGATTTTTTTTTAAATCCCAGGATGCATGCACTGTGGGCTTAACATTGTCCTTTTGTCACCCCAGAAATGAAATGGCGAATACTCTTAAGTGAGAGCTAAAAAAAGAGGTCTAAAGTTTCAATTTAGTCACATAATCTCTGCTTCCCACCCACGCCCTGTAAATCAGATGCTTTCCAATGTTTTAATAATGCAGATCTTTCCTTTAAAAATATAGTAACTCTAGAAGACATTTCATTTTCTTTGCAAGCAGAGGAGAGGACAGTTGTAGCTGTTCTGTGAGGAAGAAGATATAAATGGTACACATCATTTGAAATCTTTTTGTGTCCGTCTCCCTGCACAGTAACCATTATTGTACCTGTTCTCTTTTTCCTGCCTAGCCGAGATCATTTGGAGTGTTCAAGAACACTCATACACACGTGTGCACACATGCACAAGCACACACGCTTTCACTCCCTCTTTCATCCATACAAACTGAGATTACTGACTTGAAGACATACAAAGCTCTAGGTTTTATTCTTTTCCAAAGGTAAAAAATTTCCAAAATTAGAGGAATCTCCCTACCTTCTAGGATACTTGAGAAAGACACTGTCATACTTCTGCATTGTTTCCTTCCTCACCAGAGGTCTCTCCACACCCACCTCCACCCGGTTCCTCAGGAAAGGTTACTGGTTTTCAAAAAAATATGAGCTAAATTGAGTGTGCAAAGTTCACTTTTAGACAAAGATGGAACAGCAAATGAAACAAACCAGAATCTCTCCTGAGTTGTGAATGGGCCAGCTCTCCACATCATGGTTAACCTGTAGGGTGAAGACGCTAGATTTAATCGCAGACAAGACTGTGACAAACTTGCCAAGGTATAAAAAGAAAGCAAGCAACACCTGGGGTTTCAGTGGCCAAAACATTAAATTTCTGGCTCTGAAATATGAAATGCTGTTTACCAATGTCACCTAGAAAAGAGTGTTTTAAAATGCTAATGCTTCATAAAAGCCTTTCTATTCAGATTTTTTGTTCTTATTGTTTTTTTCCTCCTTCTAGTTGACTTTTTTAATTGATTATGCATATTCATGAGGTACAAAGCTGGCCTTCCCCACTTGTGCCCAAGATGTGATGGCCAGATCAATACTATCAGCATGCCCATTACCACAAATTGTAATTATTCCCCATGTCCCCCACCCAATTAATCCCCCTCCCTCCCTGCCCCAACCCACTCTGCAACCCTAGGTGTGCTCTCTCCCTCTGCAAGTCCAATGCACCACCGTGGTCTTTCTTTCCTTCCTTCTTTCTCTCTTAGCTCCCACTTATGAATGAAGACATGTGGTACTTTTCCTTCTGTGCCTGGCTTATTTCACTTAACATAATTTTCTACAAGTTCATCCATGCTGCTGCAAATGGCAGAATTTCATTCTTTTTTATGACAGAGTAGCATTCCGTGGTGCATATATATCACATCTTCCTTATCCAGTTGTCCGTTGGTGGACATTTAGGTTGGTTCCATGTCTTGGCTATTGTAAACAGAGCTGCGATGAGCATGAGAGTGCAGGTGTCCCCTCAACATGATGATTTCCATTCCTTTGGGTATGTACCCAGAAGTGGGATTGCTAGATCACATGGTAGTTCTATTTGTAGGTATTTTAGAAACCTCCATACTGTTTTCCATAGTGGTTGTACTAATTTACAGTCCCACCAAGAGTGCAGGAGTGTTCCCTTCTCTCCACATCCTTGCCAGCGTGTATTATTCTCCATCTTTTTGATTATAGCCAGTCTGACTGGGGTGAGGTGATATCTCATTGTGGTTTTAATTTGCATTTCCCTGATGACTAGTGACATTGAGCCTTTTTTTAAGTGCCTGTTGGCCATTTGTATGTCTTTCTTCAAAAAATGTCTATTCGGGGCCGGCCCGGTGGCACACTGCTACAGTGCGCCGCTTAGGAGCGCAGTGGCGCTCCCGCCGAGGGTTCGGATCCCACATACAGACCGGTTCCCGCTCACTGGCTGAGCAAGGTGCAGGAGCAACACCGAGGGTTACGATCCCGTTGCCGGTCCCGGTCCGGTACGGGCGCGACACTGAGGGTTGCAATCCGTTGCCGGACATGAAAAAAGACAAAAAGGAAAAAACAAAACAAAACAAAAAAATGTCTATTCGGTTCCTTTGCCCATTTTTAATTGGGTTATTTGATTTTTTACTGTGTAGTTGCTTGAGTTCCTTGTATATTGTGGATATTAATCCCTTGTTGGATGTATAGTTTGCATATATTTTCTCCCACTTTGTATGTTGTCATTTCAGTCTGTTGATTGTTTCTTCTGCTGTGTAGAAGCTTTTTAGCATGATATAGTCCCATTTGCTTATTTTTTCTTTTGTTGCCTGTGCTTTTGGGGTCTTGTTCATGAAGTCTTTGCTCAGTCCTAATTCCTGAAGTGTTTCCCTGTATTTTTCCTTAGGAGTTTGATGGTTTCAGATCTTATACTAAGTCTTCAAATCCATTTTGAGTTGATTCTGGTATATGGTGAGAGGTACAGGTCTAGTTTCATTCTTCTGCCTATGGATATCTAATTTTCCCAGCAACATTTATTGAAGAGGCAGTCTTTTTCCCAATGTATTTGACAATGCCTTTGTTAAATATCAGTTGGCTGTAAGTCTGTGGGTCTTTCTATTCAGAATTGATTCTTTTACCTTTCAAACTGGCGGTGAGACTGGGGGGGAGGGGTTGGTAAAGTGATCACAGGGTGAAGAAATCCCACAAAAAACATGGAGAGTTTCATTTCATCTGGAATAACGAAAGGCTTAAATAAACTGAAAATGTTTAGTCTGTTAAAGAAAAGGTTTAGGTGAGCTGTTTGCAGGAGCCACAGAGGAAAAAAGATTTGTGGACCTATGGGCTAAAGTTGCAGGCCGGCAGGCAGATTCCGGCCTTGGTTGAGAAACCCTTTCCCCAGCCACAGGGTAGGTGACGTAGGCTGAGCAGCTTTGGGAGCAAACTTTGGTTAACAAATGTTTGTCCAATTATTGATTCGAAGAGCTGTTCTGTCACTGGGGACAGCAGAGGCTGGATAACCCCATAGGAGGGCGTGTGGAGGGCATTCGTTCACCTGGCGAAAAATTAGAGCAGGCTGGGAGATCGCTGAGATCCAGTCCAGCTACCAGACCCTGGGGAGCCACGTTCACCGTCCACGTAGCTCGTCCGCTTTGTTCTGGGGCTTCAAGCTCAGCTTGCCCGGCTGGAGGCAGCAGCTGACCTAGCCGCGCCTCGCTTGCGACGGTCGCTTCCCAGGAACCCTCTGCGGCGACAAGCCCTGTCCCCCGCCCCCCACCCCCGTCCCAGCTTTGA
>NW_007729363.1:118983-221491 GCF_000696425.1 Galeopterus variegatus | reverse complement strand
AAGGCACTGGCGGGTCTGCCCCGCCCCTAAGGTCGCAGAGGTTAGAAGTCGCAAAACGGGACCGGAGGGGGGAGCGAGGCCAATCGGAGGAAATTCTTTCCTTCGATTTCCCTTCAGATGCCCAGCGTTGGGCTCAGAGCTGTTTGAGAACTCGGGGAAAGGAAGCAGAGACTCGGGACCCTTCAGGAGGAGAGAGGAAACTGGAGGGTTAAGTGTGCCTTGTGCAGGAGCGGGGGATATTTTCTTCGAGTCAGTGTATCTTTAGCCGAGTGGGAAACTAAAACAGGGCTTGACTTTCATAGAGCTACACAGCGAAGAAATGAAAATGTTGAACGTTAGAGAAAAAAGGGAATCACAACGCCTAAATTACTAGATCTCTTTCTCAAACGTGAGAGATTTGAGGAAGCAACGCCGTGGTTCGGTTTTCTAAAGCTTGAATTTGGTTTTGGTCCCAGGACACGACCCTGCTGTCTGCCAATTCTGCGCATGCGCAACCTGGCCCCCAGAACTTCTCCCACCTTTTCTGCTTTGGGTTAAGATCTGTGGGGTACTGTGTGTGGAGTATCTGGTCTTTCTATTTTGTTTTACCGTGGACCTCAATTCTGTATGAGGCATATTTATTCGACAGATTTAACCATTTGAGGGTCAGTCTACTAGATTGAAAGAAGGAATACAATAGAAACCAAGTGCTTAAACTTTCCTTATCATTATGTTACGTTGCATCACATGCATTTACCAATATTTAACCATTTTAACCTACAGACAATGTACAGAGAAGCAGTCTGTCCATTCCTTAATCTACTCTTGACCTAAACAATCTTTAAAATGTCTTAGCGTTTTCCCATCTCAGCTTCCCTCAGCTTTGGCCTGAAGCTATCCTTAAAGGTACCTGAGCTCTTGCTCTGCAGGGCTAGCTACATAGGTCCAATCCTTCCATTCGATTAGGACACTCCTCAATGGGCGACAACATGCAAAGTTACCATATGTATGAACCAGAACTTTCCTTTTTGGCGAGAGGGGAGGATGCTACGTGAAGGTCCTAAGACTATAGAAATATCTTCACTTGAAAAAGGTAACCCTCTATCATTCCTAGCTCAGATGATAAAATTCCAATCAGAAGAAATAAGAACATGACATGTGTAATCTTACTGTGCCCAGCAAAATGACCTAGGGCCAAGGGTAAATCACATCTGTGGGCATAGCAAGCTGTATATCATGTAGAAATGGTTTTGCTTGGGCCGGCCCGGTGGCGCCCTGCTACAGTGCGCCGCTTGGGAGCGCGGCGGCACTCCTGCCGAGGGTTCGGATCCCACATACAGACCGGTTCCCGCTCACTGGCTGAGCGAGGTGCAGGAGCAACACCGAGGGTTGCGATCCCATTGCCGGTCCCGGTCTGGTACGGGCGCAACACTAAGGGTTGCGATCCATTGCCGGTCACGAAAAAAGACAAAAATGAAAGAAAAAAAAAAAAAGAAAGAAAGAAATGGTTTTGCTTTGTATACAAGAGAGAGCAAACATATAAAAAGTGTTATTGTAAAGCTGGGCAGGTAGGAAGGGAGAATAAGGGTTTACTAGAATCCCAGGGAAAGAGTAGGTTGGAATTAAAGGTTAGGAAGAGAACAGGGTAACAGCTATTGTTCTGGGCTGGATTGTCAATGAGGAGCATAAATACGATGTGCCATTGCATTTTGTAGATGCGTGTGGCTGTGTTTAGTGTGTATATATGTGGGTGAGTCTGAAAGAGGGAAAACAGGCTCCTATTAGGCTATGACAAACACAAATATTTGACAGATCAGAATTGAGATGCCTTTCTCAGAATGTATGCCTTCCCACTTTCCCCATCATTCTCTGAAGTGATGTCTTGCAAGAACTTGCAGACAGCTCATCCCCCAAATGACTAATATTTAGATAGCTGTGATCCTGAGATGACCAAGCAAACATTCCAGAACATAGTAGTTTGTAATATCATTAAATACGAATATAGTTTAGTCTTTTTCTTTGCAAAGATGTTTTCTAAAATATCTAATACCAATCGGGGATTGGCAAAGAATGTTCTTCAGGCTTAAAACAACACAACCATATTTCTCAGCCATCCACCAGAATGCAGTAGAAGCTCCAGGCAGCAAGTCTTTGGCAGGAGGCAGACTTGGTAATGTCACAGTCTCTGTGCCCAGGGGCTGTGGATATCATTGTCTGGCCTAAGTAGCCCACTAAGCTGAGAGATGTCCAATTCCCCCTAATACAGTGTCCAGGGGAGAAGCACCATGATATCACTGCATGTGAATTCTTATCCAGTTGGTTAATTAGATGTGTTCAGTTGTAACCACCAGGATCAGTGTTGCCCAAATTTGCTTGGTGATGAAAACCACTCAGAATCGGGGTCAGCCACATGGTCTCGTGACCAGTGCACTTGCACAAAACTGAGCACTGAGAACTCAGGGTCTCGCATCTGGGGTTCAATGCTTTGCATTTGTGTTCTGTAACTGAAGCCCAATCAGACAACAGAGCATGTGCTGGGGACTTGAGACCTCAAATCACTGCAGTCCCACTTCTCGCCCAACTCACTGGGGTGGTTTCTCAACCTCCCACTCCCCTACTCCTAGTGCCTTAGCCACCCCTGCCTCTCTCTCCCCCCATACCTGTCCAATGACCATTGCCACCCCCTAACCAATGGTACCCAGGCATACTTCCCCTCCTTGTTCCCTCCCACATTGTTGCCCTCCTTCCCCCACAGGGGACTGGGCACAGGTGCAGGGAGGATTGAGAGCTGGTGTACATGCCCTGTGCTATCTTGGGAGGGGGCATGGCCACATGGCATCTCCAGACCAGGAATGTGTGCCACAGCACATTTGGAGGATGAATGGTGACAGCAAGCCTCCTGCCCACGTCTATTCCAGGTGTCGAGCACATCCTGGCACAGAGGTTGCAATCCCTTAGAATCACCTCTGTGCCTGAATTGCTGCAGTAGGCCAGTAGCAAGGGAAGATTGACTTACCCTCCCCTGCAAAACAGCAAATTAACAAAAATAAAGTGACAGTTTGCAAGAGAGACTGCAGAAAAAATAAAAAAGTCTTGTATTCCAGTATCCTCAATAGCACATTTTTTCCTGGCTTTTGAACAAGGGGCCCCACATTTTCATTTCTCACTGAGCCCCACAAAGTATTATTGAGCTATTCCTGCCTGGGGTGAGCACATTTAAAACATAAAGATTACTAAGTCTTGGAAATTCTAATTTGGTAGGTATATAACACCTCTCAAACTTAATTATGCATAATAATAATATTCTGGAGAGCTTCATTTTTTCCCAGTCCCCCCCACCAAATATTCTGATTAATTAAGTCTGAATAAGCCCCTAAGTCTGTATCTTATAAGCACCCCAGATGATTTTACTGCAATTGGTCCACACTTGGAGAGAGACTGGGTGCTTAGAAGCACAAATTCTGGAGTCGGGCAGACCGGGGTTTGCATCCTAGCTTTACCACTAACTAACCTCAGGGGAGCGAATGCATATCTCTAAACCTTAGTTGGCTCATCTATAAATGGATATATTAATATCACTCCATAAGGATATTATGCTGTGAGTATTAAATGTATGTAAAACACTTACCACAATGACTGGCCCAAAGTCAACACTCAATAAATGTTCAAAAAATATTAGGGAGATTCTTAAGTCTGGGTGGTAGGCACCCTGGTGTTTATTATATTATTAAGTTGTTTTTTCTATATTGTTACAACTTTTCAAAATAAAAAGCAACAGCTAGAAAGAGAGGGAAGGCTAGAGTATGGAAAAGGAGGTCAGAGGCCAATAATGTGAGCCCCCATATGTTCCAGGCCAGAGGCTAGTACTTCAGTGTCTAGGACATTCTAGGTGTTCAGTAAGATAAAAAAAAAAAAACCTTCAAAAGAACATGCCCCGAGGACTATCTCTGACCCACTCTGAAAAGGACTGACCACTCCCTCTCTCTTGTTTATAAATGGGTTTATGCCTAGGGCTACCTGTGCTTTAGTAAAAGGCCATCAGTTCGGGAGGAGTTAGTTGGCTCCCATGAAGAGTATACTGAATGTTGAGTGTGCCCTCTAGTGTTCACACTTCTCAGCTTTCTTCTTTGTTTATTTACACTGGAACTGAAATTCTCCAAGTTGATCAAGACATTGAGGTGGTGACAATATTCATTGTCCATAGTGATTATGCAATGAATGTACAGATGAAAGAATGGATTGGCCTCTTCTCTAATAATGCCCAGGCTCAACGCAGCACCCAAATGCCTCTGTCCACTTTGCTCAAAACTCAAGCAGAGCTAAGGAGACCTTTTAGGACAAAGGCAGCTTACATAGGCAGCCAGGGGGAGTCAAATATGGTTAACAGAGAGTGCAAGGAGCACGTAAGGCCCTTACGGAGGCCTTAGGTCTCCTTTCTTAATATTCCAGTTTGGAAAGGGCTTGAAAAGACCTCCTAGAAAAAAATCAGTATTTTTTCTCATTCGAGTGACCTGCAGCAAAGAAATTTCTTTATGCAGAGACAGAAGACTCAATAATAACTCTTCATCTTGAGGATTCAGGTTAGTGTGCTTCCTAATGTACCTTTCGCATCCCCATGCAGTTATTTGTGCCATCAGAGAATCCTACTCCCCTGGGAAAGAACCCAAGGGCCCAAATCACCAAAAGAAGCCATTCCTTAGATTGGCTTCAGCTAGAGCTCCCCCAGTCTCTCTCTCATTGTGCCTTCTCTTCAAGACAGATATAGAAATGGATTTTTTGATTGTGCTCCAGAAACACTAATTCATGTGCAAAGCTGACACTTTTCAGAAACACTCCATTTCTGCCAGCACCTAGAAGCCAACTTTTTGCCCACTCCTGTAAACAGTGCACATATTTATTTTGTTCTGGATCAAATATATTATGCAGTAAGATTCTTAATTTTGTTTCCACAGGTCCTTTTGAGTAGTGAAACTGAGGCATTCTGTGGAGGTTCCATCATTAATGAAAAATGGGTCGTAACTGCTGCCCACTGTATCAAACCTGGCGTTAAAATTATAGTTACTGCAGGTAAATAAAGAAAAAGGATAATAATCTGCAGCATCACGGTATCTTCTATATGATTGGTACATCATATTTTACTAAGGTCTAATAGAAGAGTTACCAAGTAAGTTGGGCTAGTGGTAGAGGGGCCATAATTTCAAAACCTAGCATGCTCCATCCTCCAAGCTCCCATAGTTCTTTTGGTGTACCCATATTAGCATTCATCTCATTGGGGTACAATTATTTATTGATGTGTCCTTTTCCGCACCAGACTGAGCCATCCCAAAAGCCCATGTCATATCACTGATCTTGTATCTATCATGCCTGGTACAACCTGTAGTGTGTCCTCAGCCAACATCTGAATTAATAACCAAGAATTCGTGCTCAGGAAAGGGGTCAGAATACTTGAAACTGGAAAAGTCTAGGATAATTCATGACAAATAGATTCATTATCACCAACGTAAGACTTGTAACATCATGGGTAATTGGATTATCTCTGTGATGATCCTGAATGGTGTTTTGGTCTGAAAAAACATGCATTGGCACAGCATTACATTACATTTTACCAAAATTATCACAATATGAGATTGAGATCTTTGACTCTTAGCTTCCAGTTACATCAGTGATGCTGGGTAAACACTAGGAAAATCTGTTTCTTTATGTGAAAGACTTTTTGTGACTGAAAATGAGATTTATTTTCAATAGGTAAACATAACATTGAAAAGACAGAACCTACAGAGCAAAAGCGAAATGTGATTCAAGTTATTCCTCACCACAGCTACAACGCAACTATTAACAAGTACAACCATGACATTGCCCTTCTGGAACTGGATAAACCCTTAAGGCTGAATGGCTATGTGACACCTATTTGTGTTGCCAACAAGAAATACACAAACATCTTCCTCAAATTTGGATCTGGCTATGTGAGTGGCTGGGGAAGAGTCTTCAGCAAAGGGAGATCAGCTTCAACTCTTCAGTACCTTAAAGTTCCACTTGTTGACCGAGCCACATGCCTTCGGTCTACAAAGGTCACCATCTATAGTAACATGTTCTGTGCTGGCTTCCATGAGGGTGGTAAAGATTCATGTCAAGGTGATAGTGGGGGACCCCATGTTACTGAAGTGGAAGGGACCAGTTTCCTAACTGGAATTATTAGCTGGGGTGAAGAGTGTGCAATGAAAGGCAAATATGGAATATATACCAAGGTCTCCTTGTATATCAACTGGATTAAGGAAAAAACAAAGCTGACTTAAAGAAAAATATATTTCCAATGTTGATTCTTTGGGATTGAATATGGACAGGATCCCTTACTAACTAATCACTTTCCTATATCTTGTTAGATTTGAATATACACATTCTACGCATACTGCTTCTTCTCTTTACAGGGGAAAATTTCATCCAGAATTTGTATTTTACTAAAATAAGTAGATGAGAAAATGTAATCACTAGAAAAATAGAATGTGGTAGGAAATCACGACCATTGCTACGGGTTCAGCCCTTGACACAATTGTGTAATTCTCCACCCTGCCCATCAGGAACTCTGGTTCCCCACTGTGGCAACTCACCTGATTTTCCCTCCTTAGCAGCTTTCCATGTTCCAGATCTTTCTTGCCTCTCCCACCAATACATTAATATTTATCAGGTCTGTATACAGTGTCTTTGGTCTAGTCCATCACAAGGTCAGCATCACACTCATAAAGAAAGAACGCAGGAGCAGCCAACAGGTTAAAACTTATCACAAGCACTACTACTTCTCCTCTAACCTTATTCTTGAATCCATCATCTTGTCTAACTCCCAATACCCAAATTAGTTTTTCTCTTTCTCACTCCCTCTCTCCCTTTTTCCCTCCACAGTCATTAAAGTAGGGAAAAGGAGCATCATACAGTTTTACTGCTGGACACAGTGATACATGTCTACAAACCTAGATTTGCTTAGTTTGGTCTCAGACTTGGTTTTCAGAACATAGGAATGAAGTAAGGTGCCTGATGAATTTGAGGAAAAAGTTACTTTCAGAGAGTTAAGTTATTAACAAGCCATCCTGAATAGATTCCTAAGGGCTTGTTGTGTGGTTATGGAGGTCTGACTAGGGATGACTCCATGAAGGCAAGACAGGCATGTCATTGTTAACTAGGAAAGCTAACATCGACCCGGGTAGATTGCCCTCCGTCTGAAAAAATAATGCTAACAGAAAGAAAGGAATAGTCAGTTTACAACCAGAACTAGCCAAGTCTTCAAGGGAGAATACAACAGTGTGTCTCCAGCATCTCAACGCCAAGCAAGAAGTTGCCTAGACCAGAGAACATGAGCATCTTCCTTGACTGGTAGATCCCTGCAGTGCAGAAGGGTGCAGCAAGCTCAAAAGCTTGAGTCATTCCAATCAGCCCACTAACTCCCCCTTTTCTGGTTTCATGCTCACTTTTTGATTATAATTAATTCTTCTATATTGAATTTTCTAGAGGGCTGCCAACCAACCAACATATGTTTCCCTTTGAGAATTAATAAACTGTTGTTCTGGTTCATAACTTGGTTTTTTGTGAATTTGGTTGATGTGAATCAGTCACCCTGTATTTGATGATGTGTGGGACTACTCATGAAATCATGTTTTTGACCACTTGGACCCCACCAAGCCGCTGCTTCCTCCTGCACCCACCCCACCCCCAGCCAGGCCTCACTCTTGCTGATTTTTTCCCTTTGGTCTTTTTTTTTAATTGACACTTTGTAAATTGTACATGCATATGGAGTATAATCTGATGTTTTGACACATATATATGTTGTTAAATGATTGGGTCAAGGTGGTTAGTGTATCTACTGCCTCACACATTTATCATGTCTTTGTAGCAAAAACATGAAAAAGCCTCTCTTTTAGCTATTAGGTAATATACAAAACTTAGCTATTAACCACAGTCGCCCTGTTGTTCTTGCTGATTTCTTTAGAGTTCTTCTAGTTAATGCCTTTTTACTTTAGTCTTTCAAATATATGTATCAATAAATGCATTTTTAAATTTCTTAAAGTGTTTCTGGTTAAATCATTCCCAGAGAGGCATCCCAAACACTACATTCAGCAAAACACTCAGAAGAATACGTCCAAATGCAATACAATGCAGCAGAGATTTGATGCTGTGTTATGACCCACCTTTCATATGAGGCAGTGTGTACTATGTCCCAGGGAGGACAGTTGTCTGAATCCACCTGGGACAGAATTGGATTTAACTAGCTGTGAGTATTGCCTTGGATAAGTCACTCCCCATTCAGGGATTTGATTTCTCCATTTGTATAATGAGAAATTTTGACAGGATGCTAAAGGCCTTGTGACATTGATAGTCTGTGATTTCATGGGTTTTTCTCATTCCTTTATTCAACAAATATTCAAGGAATGATAACTGAGTGCCAAACACCAATAATGTTCATTAAATTTGAATTTGCATTTACATATTTTGGAAGTTAAATAAAATAACATATGTAAATTGCTTTGTCAGTGCCTACTACACTACTACACAGTGATTGCTCAATAAATGTTAGCTAAATCTGAATCCATGTTTATCCCCGAGTAGCAATTAGTCTTGTATTGACTATCATGAAAGGAGACCATACTTAAACACAAACAAGGTCTTGGATTTAGGTTTCATGAACAAATAAATCAGTTCTACTATTTTTGGCTAAAGGAAGGAAAGAGAAAGGAGACACTATAATCGCCTGCCTTGGGTTTAAGGAGGATGCTAATTCATGCATGAAACATGTTACTTCAAATTTGAATGACTGAAGGTCTATGGCCCCAGCACTGTGCAATTGGTAAAACTGAGACACTGGCTTGGTTACCATGGAGACCACCCTTTCAAAGGCAGCAGTGCTGAACTTGCCTCATGTCTCTTGTGATTGGTCTTCCCTGTGGCAGAGGGGGCAGCTCCTGGGCCCGTAAATCTCTGAGCCACAGTTATCCTTCTTCCCATGAGCTCGAAAACGACTGAGTTCGTCATGAGCCACCTGTGGCATGCTGCCACCACTAAACCTGTGGGGCCTTCAAGCCCACCTAATAGCCAGTGGCTTCAGAGCCAGGCCCTGGCTGAATTCTGCCTAAGGCATTTGCAGTTGCCATATAAGAATCATTAGTGCTTTCAAAGTCATGGTAGCTACTTAACCTAAATGGGCTGAAACATGCTGCTGTAATATTGGAAGCGACAGATGAAAATAGAACTCTTGCTGAGTGAAGGAAAGTGTGTTAATATAGTGCAGCATTTTAACTTGCTGTTTAAATATGATTATTTCTGGTTCTCTTGACTATTAGCTGCTTTATGGTGACAGGAACAAAGTACTGTCCAATTTTCTCTGCCAAGGGGGAAAAAAGGGGTTTCCTCTACTCCTGTCCTTAATCATCACAGATCAGTTTACAAAACTGCTTAATTATAACTTCTAAACAACTTCTGGATGCTTACAGTCCAATCTAAGAATGTCAGAGTTACAAGGACCCTTAAACATCATGCAATTTACTCATCCCATTTAACTGATGAGGAGATGGAGGCCAAGATAAGGCCAGGCCCACCATGGCAGAGCCAGGACTAGAACTCAGGTATCCCACCCTGCACTATGGAAGCCTAGTGCCTTCAACTGAAGTACACTAACTCCACTGTCTGTATTTTTAGGACAGCTGGGGCATTCTGCACTGGTGACAATCCTTTCAGCAAACCTGGGATTGAAAACTGCCTATAATTCTTACCAGTGATGCTCTAATTGAAAAACAGTTTACAAAATCAAGAAGACCAACAGGTAGCCTGGAAGGCAGAACGGCAGTCAAATAAGCTGGAGCTGCAGGCCCTGGCTCATAGCAGCTACTCAGTAAATACACGTAGAATGAATGTGTGGTACTGGTGTCCAGCGTTTAGCCCATCTGAGAGCATTGGCCCTTCCAGATGCAACGTTTGACTTCAAGAGCATGTTCAGTGTTATCTGGCACACGATCATTCCAGCAACATTTCAACTTTATTCATTGGCACTGTGCTGGGGAAGACATGTGCAGCACACCACGACAGCAGATTACTCCAGAAGCTGTTGATTGAGGGTTGAAGGTAGGCCTCAAAGGCCCTCTGTAGCTGGGATTCTAACAGTGAGGTGCAGCTGTGGAAGACTGGGAGCCAGACTACAGCTTCTGGCAGGCCTGAGTACAGCAATCGGGAATCAGGGCTTTTTAGATTTGAGGCGTATGTTATCTAGAAATCTCAGGATTAAAGCCACAAACATCAACATATTCTTCGAACTATGGAGGCTGTTGAAGGAGTCACAGCAGGAAAGGACTGTGGGATCCCTGCACTTTTCAACCAATCCAGGTCCACAGATCACTCTACTCATTTTCTCCTATAGTAGTTACAGGGTAGACCTTTTCCAACCTGCCCTTGGGACTATAGATTACCTTGATTTTTCTGAGTTAATTTCAACTTCTAATATGGGTAAAGGCATGAAAAGAGAAGAACAGCAGGCAGACCCTTTATTATATATATAGACAAAGACAGAAAGCCTTCTGGAACAGGGCCAAGACATTTTCTCCACACACCCACAGAATACGACAGAGCTATTTCAAACTACTGGCCAGATCATTTTACTCTAGTAGGAGAGCTATCCTTCTGTTAAGAGAAGGCTAGAAATAGCAACAGAGATTCCTGATTTCAAAGACTTCCATTCAAAAGATTGCTTCATTGCAATGTTAAATATGAGATCTTAATCTATAAAAATTTACCAACATAGTAAATCTTCCTAATGCTGTCATTCTTAAATTTATAGAAATGTTGTCGCATATAGCTTCTCTAGATCAATAACTGCAGAGCCTTAAGTGCTGACCTCATAAAGATAAAGCACCAGTGAAGCTTTGGTGAAGCTTTCACAAAGATCTATATTTAAAAGCTTACTTTCCTCTTAGATTATATAACAAAAATAAGCATGCATTTTCATGAGATTAAAACCCAGTTCTAAGAAGCCAAATTAAGAATGTAACATGTCTCTGAGAAACTCAATGCATGCTTGTTACATGAATGAACCAATGTGTGAATGAAATGGAATAACAAAAGCTATTAGTAACCGCAACACTGTGCAACACTCCCAGTCATCTAAGGTAGGAATAAGATATCTATCACATAAGGAAATATGCCATAGAAAGGGACACAGACAAAAAAAATGACAGGCCTCCTACATTCACTTTCTTCCTAGGATATAAAAAGGATTTATCACTAATTTCTAGGAAATGTAAGAAAGATAAGCCTAAAAGACTATGGTTATGGCCCTGTCCTTTTCATCTCCTGCTGACATTTATTGCTTTTGTGTTCGTAATTTCCAGAAGCTGTATTTACCTCTTGTCTGTGCTTTCTATCCTCATTTAGGTATTTATTTTATTGTTGCACCTTATTTTTGTAGATTCAACTCTGAGCTTTCATTTCAATTTCGTTCTCCCTAGAGTTATGACCCGATCAAATGACCCCGTAATGAAGACTCAGAATCAAACTTGTTGTTCTTGGCCATAAGGATTTAATTTTTCCCAATATGCCTCCTATATTATTCCTTGTCCACGCTCTCTTCCACATGCTGTTTCTAGTCCTAGATAGACTCTCTGCTTCCTTAGTTCAGAAAATGTAAATTTGGGTAACATATGCTAAAAGAACAGCAACACATTACCTAATGATGGGAGTGTTATAATTCAGAAATCTTAGCACCCCCTAATAAAGAATTTTACTGAACACTTACTGTGTGCCTAGCACTGTGCCTGTTCTGTAAGACACATTCAATGGTATGCTGAAACTGGCATGTACTAACTCACGAAAGCCATTTTTATTTTGGGGGGGCAGCTGGCCAGTGTGGGATCTGAACCCTTACATCAAATGCCAATGTTAAAAGAAAAACTTTGGACAAAATAAATTTAACAGAGTTTATTTGAGCTAAGAATGATTCATGAATCGGGCGGGACTCAGAACCAGAAAATGTTCAGCGAGCTCCACTGCAGCAGCGTGGGCTGCAAGCTTTTATAGGCTGACTTGAAAGGAAGACAAAGAAAATACATTTGGTTGGTTACAGAGGTTTAAGACCCTAGAGATTAGTTGGCAGTTTCTGATTGGTAAAGTCTCTAGTTTCGTTTTACTGTTTATATTGGGCTTCAGTTTGCTTATGTAGGAACTTAAAGTGCTAGAGCAATCCCCCCAGTCTAGAGGTCTAACAATTAAATTTTAACACCAATTTTGCACCTCTCTTCCCAACTCCCAATTCCGTGGCTTCGTGTTGGTAGCTAAAATCTGCCATGGTAGGGGTATTTAAACCATAGCAATAAGTGAATCCTACAAATAAGGTTTTGGGGTGTTTGCTTTTTTTAAGGGAACCAGTTGTTTAACATTACCTATGCAGCATTGGACATAAGGTAATTACTTGACTAAAAACTCATCATTTTTGCAGTGCAGCTACTCAATTGTTGCTCTGATTGAGCACTAAATGCACACTAAATTAAAATTATAGGTTGTTTAAAGAAGTAGAGCGTTCATGAAGTAGAAAATTGATAAATCAGGCCTTTAAAGATGTTCTCAGATGGCAAGAGGTAGTGATTTCATGTTATAAAATAAAACATTTCTTAAGTGCAAATATTTCCCCTACACAGCACATTCACACATTTTAAGTCCACGAAGGTTTATTTTACGGTTTTCTGCCATGGTGCTGTTAGTTCATGGTAATTTGTAAGATATTTATAAAAACTGTGGAAAAGAGTTATTGACTTATTTTCAGTCAGCCTGTAACATAACTTTAAAAAAAATAATCCCACAGGGATGTATAGAAAGTAAATTTGACGCAGTTTCAATACATTTCAGTCATAAGGGGACAAGACAGCATTATATTCCTCTGTTCCAGTACTGAATTAAAATGAGCAGAATGTTTTATAGTGTGAAATGTTTCTGACATATAAAAATGTATAGAGAATATCATGAACTCCCAAGTACTGACACCCATCCATTTTTCCGCTTTCTCTCTCTCTCTCTCTCTCTCTCTCTCTCTCTCCCCCCCTCCTCTCTCTCTCTTTCTCCATCTTCAAAATCTTCAAAAGTAGCTACCATCCTTAATTTGGTGTTCATCATTATCCAGCATGTCCATATAATTTTACTGTAAATTATCATTAAAATATACATTGTTTTGCATATTTTAAAAACTACACAAATGCTATCATATTGTTTCTCACCTGCAATTTTTCTTCTTTTGAGATTCATTGATGATGATATGTGTAGCTCTAGGTCATTCATTTTAATTTCTGTATTGATTTTATTGCATGTTATTCCATAATCTAGCTACCTAATCTTCTCTTCAGGGTCATTCGCTTTGTCTCCAAACTTTTTACTCTTTCAAAGAAAGCTGCTATCAACATTTTGGTATATATGTGAGTGTCTGTCTGGGGTACATACTTAGGAGTGGAATTGCTACACCACAGTGCATTCGCTTCAACTTGACTTGGTATTTGTAAATAGTTCACTAAAGGGTTGTACCAATTTACACTCCCAGTAGCCACGTATGAGAGTTCTTCTTGCTTTACATCCTTCCCAACACTTGGTATTTTCAGGAATACAGGCAGATTTTTAAGCTACTAATGCTCATACATAGAATGCCTATTGTGCATTGAATCCAGGTATTTTGAAATTAGTTCTAAGTGCATATGTATAGCCCTATGTCCACCCTGGGGTGAGTAAAGAAATTATTTTAGCCTCTAATGTTAGATTCCAAATGTCCATTATGATTTTTCCCTTTTAAGTCATTTTTATTATGGTTTCAAAGTTACAGCTCACTTGTTACTGAACATTTGATTACTCATAATTTTCCATGTAAAACAGTGCATTCACTATCAAACCATGCTTCAAACTGTTAACTAAGAGAACTCAGTCCACTGAATTCTTCCCATGCTTCAAACCTTTCTGACATTCTCTTCTGCTCCTTTATGATTTTCATATTTGTTCTCCAGCCTGATTGTATTTGTTTGTTTATTCTGGTAATAATCAAGTTAGTCTATGTCACAAATACTTAGATGAAATGTATCTTCGAAACAGTTTACATTTTGTTTTGGTGTGAAGTTAAAGAAAGTTTCGTCTAGCTTAAGGAACTTATCTTCACAAAGTCCAACTTCATTGGCTGTTCTCAATACATATTATTAGTCTTATTCAGTGAACATATACTAAAAATACCTCCTCAGAATTTAATGTATTTATTGATACAAGCAATAATGAGGTGATCAACAAAGAATGGCAGGTAGGCCCTCACCAAACGCAAGGGAAAACTTAAGACCTGAATATGCCACGAACTTTAATAAAGAAAATGCATTGTGCAAAAAAAAGAATTAAGTTGTGTTTTGGGTTTTTTTTTTAAAGAAACCCTGGTTGTCACTTTAATTAATTTTCTTTTGAGCAGTATCAATGGTTTAGGTATTATCTTTAATACTGGTCTCTTCCTAAGCATTTTGTTCTATCAGACCCCTTGCAAACTGATGGTTCTAAATCAACATGCACTGAACACGTGGTACAATGGGACACACAATAGGAAGCATACTGAAATGTAACAGAAATGACTGGGTTTGCTCTTTAATTTGCTTGAGACTAGACTCAAGCACTCTATCGGCTGCTCCTGTGGGAAGAAGGTTTCTGTGTTCTAGTACCTACTAATAATAAGTATTTCTCTCAGAGAAATTCTGTCGAGTGAAACTGGATTGATTTCTGACTAAAGCCAAAACAAAATCACTGACCTAATTTCTCTTCAAGTGGAGTATTTCTTTTGCTACCTTACACTTTCCAAAATATACTCTGAAACTTTCTCTCTTCTTAAGAGAGTAGAATAGTCCAGATGTCAGGGTGGCTTTATAACAACTGTGTATCCTATATTGTGAGACTTATATGTAATTTTGGAAATATCAACAATAACATTTACTCCTCAACCAACATAGGAATCAAAACTCGAGTGCACATTTTAATTTTCAGGAAGTTCTTTGGTGGATTAACTTATTAACTAGTTCACTCATGGTGCTTCCTCAAAAGAGCTCAAAATAAATGTAAAGGCAAAAGTGGTAGTTTTCTGTGATGGGATGCTCATTAGGACATCCAAAACAATGTCAGTTTATCAAAAATGGAAGATTCAATCAAACCAGTACTGGTTTTTGTCCCCCCTCTATACTAAGGCACAAGTTCCAGAATGGGCTGTAAAAGAAACTGTTAGGTTTGACAAACCCAGCTAAACAGCCCTCTGCAAAAAGTGATGGTTCCAAAAATAACTGCAGATAGCTAGGTGCTTTCCAGGGTTCCTTGGGCTCCATTGTGTGGAAGTAGACTTCTTCAGTGTGTGAAAATAGCCACTCATCAACATGGCTACTTAGCCTCTGAAACTGCTTTTATTGCTATCTTATAGATTTGGGTAAAGAAACTTTTGAGCAAAACCTTTTACTCTGGCTCTGGTCAGATTTCTCTCTCTCCCTTTCTCTCAAACAGAATCATGAAGCAAACATTTAACTCAAAATATTTATGGTGCCTTTAGGAGGGTATCACTAATAAATGAGAGGAAAGGGATTTTCGATGTATAGTTGATATTATACTAAACTGAAAAAAATATGAATGAATTTAAGGTGGGATATTTTTAATGTGGAATTAACACAAGTACATTTACATTTTAAGTACATTTACAATGTAGTTAAATTTTGAAGACTTAAAGGGAAATTGCTGCTATGTTTTATAGTAACATACATTTACAGCCTAATAAAATTAATACAGTGCAGTTACATTTGTAAACATATACAAATATAGCATTCATTGTACAGTGATTAAAACATTAAAAGACTATAACTGTACATTTGAATCTACAGAACTCAGTGTTGTCTTAAATGATTAAAATTGCTACTTTAATACCATGAAATTAAAACATTTTGTGCAGAGGCGCATCATTACTCAAAAATTTTATCTCCTAGTTCTGTCTTCTAACCAAGGAATCAGTACACAAAAGAAGTGTATTTTGATTTCATTTTATTGTTGCTGCAGAAACATTAAGCAAAATACCAAATATATGGACATTTTAATGAGTAACTTTATAAATGGACCATTATGAATTCCAACAATTGGACGCTAGAAGATTTATAATTTGCATGTACCTTTGAATAAAATACAATTGGTTTGTCATATAAATTGTCACATCAAATGATATCACTGGCATAATCTATGATCTTGACATAATACATAGACCTATTTGACAGATAAATTATGTATTATACAAGAGTACTTCAAAAAGTTCGTGGAAAAATAGAATTAAAAGATAATACGAATCTTTCCATGAAATTTTTGAAGTATCCTCATATAGTTACTATGTTTGTTGTTTATTATAAAACCAATCAGAAAAACATGCACCTAATATGCCAACGTAATAGTCCAACTCACATTTCATGATTCAAAAGGCAGAAATTTCAAACCATTGTCTTCAGTGGTTCATAATATAAAATAGTTCAAGCATAAATTCAAAACTGCATGCAACTGGCCATGTGCTTCAAAACAAGTGATCACAGTGTTTATATATTTAAAATAAAGACATCTATATGTGTATTATTTAAAAAAAAAACTAGGAAGAAATACAATATACCTTAAGAAAACCTATACTAGAATAAATTTTTCTAGAAAATTCAAAAGTAAGTAAAGACACTGAAAAGTAGAGCTTTTTTTTAACAGAAACATCTCTAGTGCAAATATGAATATTTAACTGAAAGCCATGACAAGTGTATCTAAACTTCAATGCATAGGACGTAAACTTCAACACATCAAAACTACAGGACTTTTAGCTTTGGATCTTTTTAGAACCGTAAGACAACTCTGACAACCCTAAGTGCCAGTCAAAGTGCAAAAGAGGTCCTTCAGAATATATCCCTTTGGTACATTATAGCCACACAGATAACACAGAATAATTAACTATCAACTAACAAAGGAGTTTAAAATCTCTGATCATCTCTCCTCTCCTTGTGAAGTTTTATTTTGTTTCATTACTGAAGTTACCCCCAAAATACAGATAAACTCTTTTATCTGTAAATGTTCAAAAGAATTGATTTCAGGTTTTCAGATGGAATCTGAATGGATGCCATGAAAAACTTTAATTGGAAACAAATAGCACTGCACTTGCACCTGGGGAGAAAGGAAGGCATGAAGATGGCTTTTTTTTTTTTTTCCTTTTTGTCTTTTTTCGTGTCCGGCAACGGATCGCAACCCTCAGTGTCACGCCCGTACCGGACCGGGACCGGCAACGGGATCGCAACCGTCAGTGTTGCATCCGCACCTCGCTCAGCCAGTGAGCGGGAACCGGTCTGTATGTGGGATCTGAACCCTCGGCAGGAGCGCCATCGCGCTCCCAAGCGGCGCACTGTAGCAGTGCGCCACCAGGCCGGCCCAGAAGATGGCTTCTTGTAAGACTGAGACAAGCTGTGAATGACGAAGTCCACCTCAGTGCTGAGGAAATTCTGTGAATGTCATGGGCAGTGTAGAAAAAGCCTGACTATGATGCTGTTTATCTGCAGCACTTATAGGAAATATCTAGTTCCCACTTCCAAAAATAAAATATCTTATTTTTAAAAAGTTTATTTGTTCTCCTTTAATTCAAGGGGAACTTAGTTCCTTGCATTACTCAGAGCAGCATCTACAAAACAATTAAGAATGATGTTAATATGCAAGTGACTTTTAAAGCCAAAAATGTTGCCTGTGCTATAACTTCTAACACTAAATGTGAAGATTCAAAAGGTCCATCATAAATATAAGGTGATATCTTCTGGTTGTTTATTTTAATATTAAAGTTGTTATTCAGTTTCATAATTATTTATTAAAGGCTTCTATTTTATGAAAGACACAGCTTCACTTGAAGCAAAACAAAATAAATAGAATTCATTCCATCTACAGCTGGATTTCATAAATATTGTATGAATTATGCTCTGTGCATGGAGGTAATATGAAACTTGTTAAGTGCGTATGAGAGAGAATCTTTACATTCTATTTGCCAGATTACAAATGTGATATTTTAATATATATTTTTGAAACCTAAATGCTGTTGACAGTTGCATATATAGTCACCTATAATTTCCTAATCCACTCGTTGACACACATTACATTTTTATAGTTCATGATATACTATTTTGCTCTATGCAAAGTAATGTGAAGACAGATCTCAATCAAGACCACCGGATATTATAGCATTCAACCAAAATATACCATGAAGTATTCATTTGTTATCTCAGCATAAGTCATAAATGCATGTTATTTTAAAGTAATGTATATTTTAATAGTATCTTAAGTCAGAAGCTTCTAGACAACAGGGACCAATGGAACCTTACCCTCTTATCTAGTAGCATGCCACACTAAGAGAGTAACAAACACTTAAAATGCTGATGATATATCAATACATTATGCTTCAAATCTCCGAATAGGACTACAAAAAAAGGATATTGAAAAAGTGCACTCACAGCAGAAAATAAAAGTTATTGGAAAAAAAATAATATGGGTTTTTTCCCCAAATAAAGTGTATGTATATTAACATATATGTATATGTATGTATGCATAGTAAGCCCTTTACTGCCTGAAAAATAAGCACAGGCCTAAAATAGACTGAAGTTATTTTCTGCCATGCACTTTTCAAAGGGTGCTAATATGCCCTAAAGCTACTGGGATAAGTTATAGTAATGGAATCATTTGAAATTAAAACTAATCAAGTATGTAATTGTATGTGTCCCGCATTACAGTTAGCTAAAAATTAGTGTAATTAACTTTGTCCTGAATTAAGTATGAAGACATCTGGCTCTATATTTAAAATGGTGATGATAAAGGTTATGGAAAATCTACTCTGGATCTTCTTAATGTTGAATACAAATGTTAATACTATATGGAACATACTCGGTGTTTTCACTTTTGAATTTTGAGGACCTGAGCACAAGAAAAGTCATTATTTTCTAGTATATACATTGCATTGTTTCATGGCTTTATTTTTTTTAATTGCTTCATTGAAAAACTGATTTATATGTGTTAATTAAATTAAATAGCTCTTTGAGCACATATTTTAAGTGACATGTTTCTTCTCTCTGTGTCTTTCATTAACCATTCAAATAAGTATAAAGCAGCTGGCAAAAAGTTGGCCATATGTATTTTCAAACTTAACTCTTCAATGTGTAACATGGAATCAGTTAATTTGGGGGAAATGTGATTCAGTAGAACTATTTGGCTTTTGAAAATGTTCAAAATGTTACTGTCTTAGATTTTATCCTTTCCTAATAGGTATAAGTTTTCGAAGTTGTACTCAGTTCAGCATGTGTAATGTGTCTTTGTATTTATCTGATACTCTTCTTTTTTTGGTTAGTGGTTTTTGTATCTTGTATAAGAAATTAACCCAAAGTGATGAAGATATTGTCCTGTGTTTGCTTTTAGAAGATTTATGACAGTAGCTTTTATGTTTAGATCTATAATCTGACTCAAATCAATTTTTGTATATAGAGGTATAAAAATAGAGGTTCATTTCTTTTTTAATATGGAGACCCAGTTGCCCAGCACCATTTGTTAAAAAATCAAAAACAAAAAAACTTCCCTTCCCCATTCAACTGACTTAGCGCCTTGATCAAAAATTAATTGATTATGTATATGTGGGCCTATTTCTGAAATCTCAATTTTTCTGCACTTACACCAATACCATATTGTACCAATTACTGTAGTTTATAGGTCTTAAAAACAGGTATGTAAGTCCTCCAAATTTCCAAGAATCTTCTGTTCCAGATCCTTTGCCTTTTCATGGACATTTTAGAATAAACTAGTCATTTTTTAAATTTTTTGAAAATGTCCTGCTGAGATTTTTATTTCGAATGCATTGAATCTATAGGCCAATTTGGGGACAATGGATTTCTTAACAACACTGAGATTTCCAATCCAGAGAATATGGTATATATTTCCTTTTATTAGGTTATCTTAAATATATCTCAGCCATGATCTGTAGTTTTTAGCAAGAAGGCTTGCAATCTGTGATTAGATTTATCACAATTTATTTTATGTTTTATGTTGCTGATGTAAATGTTGCTTTTTGAAATTTCATTTTTTTCAATTCTTTGTTGCTAGGATATAGAGCTACAATTTATTTTTGTATAATGACTTTACACACTATGGCCTTAAAATCACTTATTAGTTCTAGTAGGGTCTGCTTGTGTGTAGAATCTGTACGGTTTTGTACATAAACATGATCTAATAATCATGACACTGTTGTCTCTTTTTTTGTAATCTATTTGCTTTTTTATCTTTTTCTTGAGTTACAGCACTGGATAGAAACTTCCAGTATAACGTTGAATGAAAATGGTCAGAGTGAATGAATATCCTTGGCTTGTTTCCAATCTTAGGGGAAAATCTTCTAATATTTCACCATGAAGTATGATGTTAGCTGTGGGTTTTCATAGGTGTGCTTCATCAGATTGAGGAAACTCTTTATTCCTAGTTTGCCAAGAGTTTTTATCATGAATGAGTATAGAGTTTTGTCAACTGCTTTTCTGCATCTCTTGAAATGATTATATAATTTTTCCCTTCATTATGTTAATGTGGTGAATTACATTGATTTTTAACTGCCTAATACAGGTATTTAAACTATACATTTCCTATTCTCACTTATCTGTGGGAGCTAAAAATGAATAAATAAATACACAAACAAATGGGGGGAGCCAGGAAGAAGACAGAACAACCACCATTCCTTGAAGTTGTTAAGACAAGCAATCAGATTTGAGGTTGACGGGAGGGGATAGGAGAGGGAAGATTCGGTAAAGGGACACAAAAATCAATCACATTGTACACTGATAAAATTAAATTAAATTTTTTTTTTAAAAGCTATACATTTCCCTACATTTCCCTGCCTCTTAAGCTGCATCCACAGATTTTGATATGTGGCATTTTTGTTTTTATCCAATTTAAAATAATTCTAATTTCCCTTGTACTTTCTTATTTGTCCCATGTGTTGTTTAGATGTGTATTATTTAATATCCAAACATTTGGGGATTATTGATTTCTAACATGATACCCTAAGATTTTATATGATTCTAATTTTTTAAAATTTATTAAGACGTTTTATGACACAGCATATGGTCTATCTTGGTAAATGTTCCATGTATACTTAAAAATAATAGTATATTATGCAGTTGTTGGGAATAGATTTTAAATAAATGTTAATCAGTTCAGTGTTGGTATAACAGACTCTTCTGATTATTAATTATCTAAATAATTCAATAATTACCTAAATAATTCAACAAGTAGTGCAGAAAACCTTTGAAAGGTGACCCAGATTAAACAACCCAAACAAATAAGAAGTGACTCTATTTGAGGAATTCCTGTGTGATCCAATATTTATATTGAGCTTTATCACACTTAGACTTGGTTTCATGTTATAAATGAAATTTTAATTACTCCTGATCTATTAGATTCATTTAAACACAATGTACCATCACCTGGAATTCAAACACAAGGCCAAAACTATAATTTCAGAGTAATTATGTACATACAATAATCTTGTTCACCAACAAGTCCATTTTCTTTTTCTGTGCTGATGTTTTATAGATAGCTAAGTGTCGCTCAGGGGAAAAATCTATAAGAACCCTGGTTTGTATAAAGAAATTTATGTACTAAGTGTTGGGATAATAAAAATAAACATTAGATTAGTTCTCATTGCTTCGTGTGTGTGCGTGTGTGTGTGCGTGTGTGTGTGTGCGTGTGTGTGTGTGCGTGTGTGTGTGTGTAGCAGAAACCTGCCATACGGAAACACCATGCTCCTAGGACTGAGTAAAAACACACACTGGTAAAGCATTCTTGGACAGCAAGGCTGGTATCTTAAAAGCATATCCTCACCACCTAATTCTGAAGGATCTCTTACAAGACACCACAGTATGTGAAATCTCTTTCAAGCCTATCAACCTTGTAGGAAAAAGTTTAAACATGTTTTGAAAATCTTTATTCAGCATGTAAAATATTAAAGGAAAAAAATTAAATCCTAGCTAACATAATATGCTTACAGCTTTATTCCTAAGTGTTAATTATGCTAATGTCATATTTGTGAAGCTTTAAAAATTTTAGCCTTCAAACAAACAGTATACAATTTGCTCGTAGTATACCTGTAACTTTGGCATTCCGAAACCTATAGTCACCAATTAATATATGTAAACTGTTCCCCGGAATCAGACCTTCTTTTCTTCTGCTTACATTTTTCACCAACCTAAATAATAAATAAGTTAGTAGCCAAGAATGGTAATAATCAAGTAATGAAAACAAATACTTTACAATGCAGCTCAAATTTTCACAAAGCTATTGCTTATGTTCAAACATCTTCATGATTAGGCTGGAGTTTTTTGAATAACCTAAAATGCTTATTACTTTCATGATCCATCATTAACTTTTATCCTTGTGTGTACACTCTTCTGCTTTTAGGGTTAAAGCACACAGTCAATGTAGCATTTCTGTTCAGGTTACTGACACAATTAAGATAAAATTGTCTCCAAAAGAATTATAAAGCTTCATTTAAGTCCTCTTCCAAACAATATTTCTTTCTTGCTTTGGGTTCTCTCATAATTAAACAGTACATTTGGCAAGCCATCTTTACAATCTGTGCTATATATAAAGTCAAATGCATAAAGCTAGAATGATAAGACTAAAAAGTCAATATTTGAACTGATAAAAAGACGTGTGGCTATGTTGTAAAGTAGCAAAGCGTGATCCCTGGCACACAGTAGGCATTCATTAAATATGTGATTCATGAATGACTTAAATGACCAAATGGAATGTGATCTGTAGCATTACAAAGTCCAGATGTATCGGCTAAAACATCTGAACCAAAGGTAAATTACAAAAGAACATGCACACTCATAGCATTTCATTGTTCGAAAGCATCTTTCACTCACCAAAGGTTAACATTCCTTTCAGTGAGCTATATAGGCACGGCTGAAGCAATGAAAATGAAAGCCATCCTGTGATATTTCTGGTTTTGAAGACTGCGTGAGATACAGATCAGGCAGACTGTTCAATTAGCTATTCACGTGCCCCAGCAAGAGGTCATTACAGACATTACAAACGCACCTACCATGGACCCTCAGCATCCTCATGGAGAAACTGAATATCTCCATTTCTAATCAGGAGGTCTGAGCCTCCCTTCCTGCAGTCTGCTAGGGCTTTATATTTGCCTGGAGACTGTAAAGTTGTTTTGAAAAATTACATTACAAACTTGATTGCAAAACTACTTGCATAACTGCCTGCTCTGTGACATAAAGAATTCACTGTTTACTTCAATGGTAAATGGGGTAGCTGCAGCAGGTTTGCAGGAACAGACAAAATGGAGCAGTTTGTGATGAGGAAAAAAAGCAGAACATGTGTTTATTTAACCTGAAGAATTAACTTTTATTTGAAAAAAGAGAATTACAACGTGAAATGTACAGAAAACACTAGAGCACAACTAATTTAAGTTACATGAATTATAAGCATAAAACCAGAAAAAAACAAGCATGAAAATATTAATTTTAAATACTGTTATTTGTAAACTACTCTCATGAAAATTTTATCTTGGCACATACAAAAGGCAATAGCCCTGAACAAAATTTGTTAATGCCCCAGAAAGGATTTATGGGCTTTGTACCATTTTGCACAGGTTAAAATAATGGGCAGAAAAGCTCTGGGTCCAATAAAAGCACATTAAATCATAATGTTGTGCTTTACTTGGCCTTAGTCATTTTACAGCCATTGTTTTAACTTAATTCATTAATAAGCTAAACAATCCAAGGCACACTGATTGCATTTGGTTACAAAGTAGACAGAGAAGTAATTTTCAAGTACAAAAGTATTCTGAAATGAGAATGTTTCCAGCACTGTATCTTGCACTTTGAATAAATGATTTTAAAAAGAAAGACTACCATAATTAAAATTTTTATAAAATGAAAAAAATTAATTATGTGCTATTGATTCTCTGCATGTCCAATGGAATTAACCTGAACACCACATCACGTCATTTGGGCTGAACATCTTTTGGCAGTATTTTTTCCAAATGGGCTGAGGAACAGGCAAGAAAGAGCTACTTGCCATGTGACATAGTAGCTTCATCAAGATAGAAGAGCCATCTCCAACACGGACCTCTACAAGGGAAACGGCACCCATTATTTCTCAGTTTTCGGTTTGATAATAGCTTATTCCAACTTCTACTTTTGCGGGGGTGGAATGCATTGTATGGCTCTTTTGTATGTTTTTCATAGTAGCACAACTTAGGGAATTATTGAGAAAAGAGAGGAAAACTAATAAGTTTTTCTACATTTCCATCCCTGTGATTAAAGCATTAATTAATTTTGCATATTTATTTTCTGTTGCCAGAGCTGGAAAAAAGCTTACATAAAATTTAGTTTTTGACAATCCCTTCAAAGATCATCTACAGCAAATGTTTAAACACAAACTGGCTTTCTCTGACTTCTTGCTTGCATCTGAAAAACTAGCCCTACCCATTCTATCCTCAGATGACATCAATTTAGGAAATTAACATTTCTTTTATTAGTCTAAACCAGTGGTTTCCAAAGTGTGGGAAACAGACCGTTCAGGGTTCCTGAGACCCTTTCAAGGGTCTGCAAGATCAAACCTACCCTAACACATTATTTGCTTTTTTTCCTTTCACCTTCTCACAAGTATACAGTGGAATTTTCTAGGGGCTACTTGATGTGTATGGCACAACAGACTGAATGCAAAGGCTGATATAAGAATCCAGCTGTTCTTTACTAAGCCAGATGGTAAACAGATGTACAAAAAAATTTTGAATGCCACTCTGCTCACTAATGTTTTTGTTTCGAAAAATAAAACTTTTTAAGAAAAATTCTATTTATATAAACTTATAATGGTTTATTATATTTTCAAATACTGAGTAAATTAAACATTTTTTATTTCTCAGTTTTAAGTTGCAATATGGTAAATATCAATAAATGTAACCTCCATAAACAAGAGTTCTTTAGGGTTCTCAATTTTTTTTTTTTTTTTTTTTTTTGTCCTTTTTGAGACCGGCTGCGCTGCGCTCAGCCAGTGAGTGCTGTGAGCGCACTGGTCATCCCTATATAGGATCCGAACCCGAGGTGGGAGCGCTGCTGTGCTCCCAGCACCGCACTCTCCCGAGTGCGCCACGGGCTCGGCCCTAGGGTTCTCAATTTTTAAGAATGTAAAAGGTACCTTTATTAAAAAGTTTTAGAACTACTGGTCTGGACAGTTAACTCTGAATCAATCTCTTACCAGCTCTGAGCCTCCTCAGTAAAATGGAGGTCATAAAGCCTGCCCTTTCTCACACTAATACTGTGAATATTAATTGAGAAATCAATTAGGTAAACTGTAAACTACTATACCTATATATATTATGGTCATCACATTATTAGAAGAAAGAATCTCTGTTACTTCTTTAAAGAAAGCATCTGAGTCAGTGCTGTGCAGCTCTGTGATTATCCACGCCGCGACTCTCTAACACCACCCTCCAAGCTGGTGACTTCAGAAAAGTGGGGATTTACCCTCAAGAGTCCTAACTTCCCTTTAATCCTAACAACTTGCAAAGTATTTCTTCCATAAAATACTTAATTTTACCCTAAGTCAACCTCCTTTAATTTTATAGGGTGCCCCCTTGCTCTAATATGCTAAGGGTTGGTATCACTAGCACATTTTTGAGATCCCACTAAAATATATTCCCCAAATCTTATTAAATAGTTTTTAATGTATAATGTCTATTTCCTATATTTTCCAATCCAGAATCTAGGCTGATTTTTAGAGTATATTTGAAGTTCCTTTGTTCTCTGACTCTATTTCACAATCCTAGATGGAAAACATAGCAGCGAAGCTCAGCTAAAGATAAAACTGGTCAGTTTACAGAGATTTAGAAAGATTGACTATTTATTTCATCAGCTTTAGTAGGAGCTTCATGTATAGCTCAAAAAAGTTCTACTTAAAGAAGGAAGTGCATACTGAATGTTCTTAAGAAGATGTGCTTCAAATCTTTTGACCATGAAACACTACTAATGACCTCAAGGATGGTGACAAAATATTGCCCTATGTACCCCGCCTATTTCATCAGTAAAATGGCCTCGAGAGTTTTAATTTAATATGTTGCTACTAACCTTTGGGGGCCTATCTTCTCCTTCATTGTCATCACGAGTAGAGTAGAAATAGTTGCTTGACCATTCCTCAGGCTCTACAGAGACTACTGCAGATTGTGGCATCCCAGTCCAAACTATAAGAAAAATATGGAGTGTGGCAGTTACTTAATGGTGGTGGTTCATCACAAGGTGAGAAGTAAAACTAACTATAATACTCAGGGCTGGAACCTTCAGTGGACCAAGAATAGTATCTTTCTGTAACAAAACCTCCAATTAGATTGTACTATTTTACAATTTCTGACATTTCAGAAAAGGCCTGGACTGCCATATACTTCTTTTACTTTTTAGGAAGGTTGGTGGGAGAGTTGTTAAAAATAATAAGTTACATAACATTTTAGAGAATATTTACCCTTCCTTACAGAAAATCATCTATTCCCAAAAATTTGTTCTGTAGCATTTTTATTGATTCCATTCAAATAGTACTTATTAAGTTCTGCCTGGTATTACTATTATTTTGGCTTGGCTTGTCTCTCTTACTAGGCAGAGAGCACATTTTACACATTGTATGTCTCCTAAGAGCCTGTGTGTAGGAAGTACTTAATTTTTTAAAAATCGAATTTACTTGGGTTAAGCAATCTATTGAAAGCAGCCAATTAAAATTTCATGCTGGCCACATTAAACTATTCATGTAACCTTGTAAAAGTCATGCCAACTTTATCTGACTTGGTTTCCTCACCTATCAAATGCAGGCATTGATACTAAGCTCTCTCCTTACCACTCTTGGGACCACAGCATAGATGATCTGAGGGAGGTGACCTATAAATAGATAACTGAAAACTCAGCAGGATTGCCATTACTTGTTTCTCCTCAACTAGTGGAGAAATCCTCCAGATTAAGGACCATCATACTTAAGTACTGAGTATCAGTCCTTTCAATAAATGATGCTGGGAAAACTGGATATCCGCATGCAGAAGAATGAAACTAGACGCCTATCTTTTACCATATATAAAAATCAACTTATGAGAAGGGGTGGACTAATGGGTATAAAACTATGCTATTGGGCCGGCCCAGTGGCGCACTGGATAGTGCGCCGCTTAGGAGGCACGGCAGCACTGCCGCCCGAGGGTTCGGATCCCACATACAGACCGGCTCCTGCTCACTGGCTGAGCGAGGCGTGGGAGCAACACCGAGGTTTGCAATCCCGTTGCCGGTCCCTGGTCCGGTACGGGGGCAACACTGAGGGTTGCGATCCGTTGCCGGACACGGAAAAAAAAAAAAAAAAAACTATGCTATCTACCCTAAGTGAATTATTGTGCAGTATATACATGTATTGAAACAACACACTGTTGAATATAAAATGGATATAAATAAATTGAAAAACAACAAGAAATCAAAATGGATGAAAGATTTAAATGTAAAACCCAAAACTATGAAACTGCTAGAAGAAAACAGGAGAAACGATCCACAACATGGGGTTGTGGCAAGGATTTTTTTAAATAAGACTTCAAAGGGATAAGCAATGAAAGCAAAAATAGACAAGTGGGATTACATCAAACTACAAAGCTTTTGCACATAAAAGGAAACTGTCAACAGAGTAAAGAGACACCCTACAGAATGGGAGAAAACATTTGCAAACTATACATCTGACAAGGGGTTAATATCAAGAATATATAAGAAACTTAAACAATTCTACAGCAAAAAACCAAATAACCCAATTGAAAAATGGGCAAAGGATCTTAATAGACATTTCTCAAAACAAGACATACAAATGACCAACAGGCACATGAAAAAATGCTCAAAATCACTAATCATCAGGGAAATGCAAATCAAAAAAACAATGCGATTCCACCTCACTCCGGTTAGAATGGCTGTTATCAAAAAGACAAAAGAAAACAAGTGTTGATGAGGGTGTGGAGAGGGAAGACTTGCACACCATTGGCGGGAGTTTAAAGTAGTGCAGCCGTATGGAAAGCAGAATGGAGGTTCCTCAAAAAATTAAAAATAGAACTGCTATTTCATTCAGCAATCTTATCACTGGGTATATATCCAAAGGAAATGGAGTCAGTATGTCGAGATATCTGCACTGCCATGTTTATTGCAGCACAATTTATAATCGCCAAGATATGGAATCGACCTCAGTGTCCAACAATGGATGAATGGATTTAAAAATGTGGTATATATACATAGCAGAATACTATTCGGCCAAAATAAGAATGAAATCCTGTCATTTGCAGCAACATGGATGGATTTGGAGGTCATTCTGTCAAGAGAAATAAGCCAGGCCCAGAAAGACAAATACCATATGACTTCAGTCATATGTGAAATGTAAGGGAAAAAAAGTTGATATTTTAGAGGCAGAGAATAGAAAAGTGGCTACTAGAGAGTGGGGAGGGAAGCGTGGAGGGAGGGAAAACAGGGAGAGGTTGGCCAGTGGGTACGAAATTACAATTAGATAGGAGGAATAAGTTCTGGTGTTCTATGGCACAGCAGGCTGGCTATGGTTGATAATTAATTTTTGGTTATTACATAATAGCAAGAGAAGAGTCTTCTGAACGTTTTCACCACAAAGAAATGATAACCGCGGGAGGTGCTTGATACATTAACTATCCTGACCCAATTATTATACAACATATATATATCAAAACATCAGATTGTACCCCATAAGCATGTACAATTACAATGTGTCAATTAATTTTTTTTAAAAAGTATCAAGTATCAGGCACTCTGATAGGCATTTCTCAAGATAAGTCTATGCTGTTGATCCCAGAGTTGTTTAGGTGATCCTGTTGTGTGCTTTTACAGCACCTTGTACTTCCCCGTTATAACAATTAATGCACTAAATTTTAATTACTTGTTGTATTATCTTTCTATACCCTCCTAGTTTCAGCTAGGAGCGTGGGGATGTCAGCTGAATTAGAATGTGTGCCTAGCACTTTGCACAATTCCTGACACACAGGTCATGCTATGTTAATATTTGCTGAATTATAAAATGCAATAAATAAATAAATAATAAACAATACATTTTAAAAATATGTGTTGAATTAAATAAAATAATGACCACTGCTCTGTAGTGCCCATCAGAGTATCTTGCATATACAAGACATAAGAGCCTTATAAAAATGGGTTAACTTTATTTTCTTTATACAAAATGATCGAACGTCCTCAACACAAAGAAATGATTACATTTAGTAATGATGAATATGTGAATTATCTTGATTTGATCATCACACATTGTACACAGGTATTGATATTCAACTCTGTACCCTACAAACATGTATAACCAATTACATTTCAATAAAAAAAATTTAAATAAAGTTTTACTTTAATAAAAAAAAAAAATAGATGGGTAGATTTTCCAAATTAACAATGGAGATAAAAACCTAGACAGCCACGAATCTCATTCACCTTGGGATGACCATGCCACATACCTGTATTTGCTTCTGCCTGAGCTGACATGATTGCTTCACTGACCTCCACCATAGCACTAGCGGGCTCCAATTCTGCTCCCTCGGCACGTACAAAAGCTCCCTGTTGCTTTCTGAAATAGCAACGGATAAAAATAAGTGAGTTTTTATACAGTCTAAGAGTAATAACAAGGCTGGCTGGTTAGCTCAACTAGTTAGAGTGGGTGTCATAACACCAAGGTCAAGGGTTTAGATCCCCTTAACCGGCCAACCACAAAAGAAGAAAGAAGAAAAGAAGCAGCAGCAGAAGAAATTAAAAATGGTATTTCTTCCACTGATATTACGTGTTAAGAAGAATTTATTCAAACAGCTGACACTCCCCTATTTAAGTCTGTGGGACAATACTTTATAATACACAAAAGCTTAAATCCTAGGATCCAAGTGATCAGGTTCTCTATTATGCAACTATAAAACTACTCCCTTCTAGATCCGAAGCAAGTATATTGTGTACAATCCCTTTCACCCTGTGGACTTTCAACCTTAATGAATTAGGTAAGGTGTGTATAAAAGATAAGACCTTCAACCGATTTCTACTGTTAGTTTGCACCAGCTACTATTAAGTCAATTACTGCATAAAACCTGAAGACTTTATTCCTATAATGTATAATTAAAAAATTGAGTATTGTGAATCCTGGAAGATAAAGACTTCCCCTATGACTTCTAAATGGTTCTCCTAAAGCCCCGGATGAACCACCACAAGTTGTACCTGATTTTAGCTACTTATATGCAACAAAGGGAAAAACATTATTTCTGATAAGTCATACAATGATCCCTTCATCATGCAGATGCTTCATGGTAAGTCTCTGTGCCAAGGCTTTGGAATGAGTATGGGGATTCTTTCTGCACACACGCAAATGTTCTGTGGAAATTTCACCTTCTATGATTCCTAGAGGCAGAATAAAAGACTTCATCTCTAAACCAACAGCAGTGCATTATCATATAGGACTGCCACCTTCCTTAAGGACATCGTGATTGTGCCCAGACTCTGTTCCCTCCTGGGATCCATAACTCCTCTCTAAATATGCAGAAAGAGAGGTCTAATCACCAGCAAGTGGTCTCCATCAAGGGACTGAAAGCTGTGAGCCAGTCCTTCATCTGCTCTGTTTGCATATTCTTACAACTTTCTCCAATCAGATCGAAAGTGACCAAAAATACTGTGAAGAGAAAGCCATGACTGCAACCACCTTTACTGTCAGTCTGCATGTAACTCTTCTCACGGCATATTAAGAACAAAGCATTTGCAATCTGTTTAAAAATCAGCCCAAGAGATCCTGTGAGGAACTATCAGACTCCAATATGAGGCTAGAACTGAGAAAATGATGTGTTTACGGAATTTGATGGGTTACTACTAAAATGGTGGGTAGTTTTTGTTTGAGATACTTTGTTTCATTGTTTCAATGTACTTTGTACATTGTTTCATGTTACGGATGGAAAACAGAAGATTGCAGGAGTGATATTTCTTAAAGAATAATTACTTACTCTTCGTTCTGCTGAGGAGAAAGTTGATCCTGTTCTGTTAACTGATTGTGTTGCTTTCGTTTTTTAACTGTGAAGTAAAACAAAGCTTTATTTTAAAAGCATCATTCAGAAGCCACAGTTCTTACTTTCTTGAAGGTCGATGACTTTCACACACACACACACACACACACACACACACACACAAATCATTCCAATTAGTTAACTTTCATGGACCTGAAATAACCAGAGAGAAAGCCAGTCTGAAGTCGGAATTTGGAAACTTCCAAACTATGTAATATTTTATTAAAGAAGTCCAAGTTTAGAACTAGAACCAGCCCCCAACTTAACATTACCAAGCACTGATGACTCAAGGTCCTAAGCAGAGTTGCCTCCTGGAAAGGGCTGGGAATAAACAGTCACTTCACTATGCTGCTTCTCAACTGTTACTCAAGCACTAGGGTTCATTTTCTAGTGTAAAGTTCATTCTCCAAAATAGTTTAAACAACGCTCTGAGTCTCAATCTGCTTCTAATTAGTTTAATAAGTCCTCTCATTATAAATAGTATAAAGTAAATATCAGCCTCATTCCCTGCAAAAATTATTACAAAATCCTAGTCAATGAGCTGTTGCTATAATTCTTGTTCTGAAGAACGCATGTTTGAATTTACCTGTCATAACTTCCTGTTGCTTCGACAGAATATTTCTTATTTCTTTTAACCATAACATCTTCACATCTACATTCGGAGCCTAAAGATTAAAAAAAACGGGGCGGGGGGACATGTTTCCTTTTTAAAAGAGTGCTTTATAATAAAACAAATTTAATAAAGTATACCAATCATGATCTACTTTCTAAAACATTGTATTCATATTCTAACCTTTTGATTCTTAAAACTTATAAGAAGCAAATGATTAGCCATCAGATTAGATGAAATAATACAGACAAAACCATTTTGAAATTGCCCTTAAATAATAGAATAATAATGCTTGGATAAAATGCAAGATATAATATCACTTCTTTTGTTTTTGCAGGAGGATTCTTTTAAAAATCTAAATATTTTATGTCTAATTTTGATAAAATAAAACAAGCTCTACTATTTCAGAAAAGACAATATATTGCAGAATAATCTTAGTGTCTGGCGATAACATGAAAGCCTTCTTAAATTTCCTCCCATTACTTTCAAGATGTTTTGTTAAGTGATATCAAGTATTATATCTTAAGCAAATCAAGAAAATGTATTTGTATGAATTATAGTCACCTAGTACAGAATTAAAACAAACAAAAAACACTGAACATTTTCAACAGATAGCACCACACTGACCTGTCACAAGTTGTGGTACAAATATTTATTGAAATAACAACATCTTCTTGAAATGTTCTGATTCCTTTTCCCTTTCCTAAAACAGGCTGGACCTTACAGCACCTCTGGCCAGTGTTTTACCCATGTTCATTAGAAGCAGGGAACAAATCTGAACTGTCCCATCCCCATGTCTTGTAATCAGGTTACCCTTTGAATGCTGAGCACAAGAGGAACCCAGACTTGTTATAATTCCATAACTCTCAAATCTTGATAGGAAAGAAGCACCTGCCAAGCTGTCAGCTATACTTGATAAGTCTCCTAGTGTAGTTGTGACATCTTTTTTTAATCTTTTTGTCTTTTTTCGTGTCCGGCAACCCTCAGTGTCGCGCCTGTGCCGGACCGGGACCGGCAACGGGATCACAACCCTCGGTGTTGCGAGCCCGCACCTCGCTCAGCCAGTGAGCGGGAACCGGTGTGTATGTGGGATCCGAACCCTCGGTGGGAGCACCACCGCGCTCCCAAGCGGCGCACTGTAGCAGTGCGCCACCGGGCCGGCCCTAGTTGTGACATCTTAAAGCCCTAGAGAACGCCACAAGCGGACCTCAATTTAAAGAAAACGTGCTACTGGAAAAAATATTTAAGTACATCACTAACAATATTCAAATAATACTCAAGTAACCCACATGAAATGTGACCAAAGTTATTTTTGCTTGAAAATTCAAACTTTTGTATCTTAATGCAGGTTATGGTCTCTAGAATAATTTTTAAATGACCAACCTGGACAATATAAACTTCTTCCTTCCCGCCGTACCAGATTTCAAACTTGCGATTATCACCTTTTACATATTCAGTGGTTCCAACTTCATCCATCTACAATAAAAAAGTCAAAGTTTTCAAGAGCATTTTATTTTAAATATGAAATTACACTAAATCTCCTCCCTCATATTCTAAATGAAACAGAATTTCTTACTTGGACAAAATACATATTTTATATTCAACAAATATGAAATGATAAGTACAATCATAGACATGCACTTTATAGTTCAGGTTGCATGCGCCATTCCAGTGATTGACCCAAATGTTACAAATCAGAACATCCCAGTAGCCCATCTAAGACTGAATTCTGTTATAACTTAACTACACATTATTAAAACAAATTATTGTGTCAAACACAGAAGTAAAAGTAATTAAACATCAGTGAAAAAAGCAATCCAAAATTAAATAGCTATTTTAAATATTTATTTGTCAGATCAATTAATCTTACAAATTATCAGTTATCTCTATAGAAGCCCTACATGTTATGAATATCCAATTTATGGGGCAGTGGAGAACCAGCTAGGTACACAAGAATCCCTCTATTTCTACCAATCCCTTGGTCTCTCTAGAAAACAAATAATCTGTCATGGGACAGTGATGTCTTCTTGTAGCCAGTGAAACTTGCACACAAAATCTCTTCCTTACCAGAGCTTTTTCTCTCCTCTATATGATTATGCAAAGCACAAACTCTTCCGTTTTCTTTCATCCTTTGCTTCTAATAGCTTGGTTAATTCCATTTTGAGCAATTTCACTATCTTGTACACACGTTCTCTTTTAGTACCTTTCTTCCTTTCCTCTTTTCTTTCAATTCCTACCTAATTACCTAAAGGAATATCTCACTCTCTGTTCCACTTATGATTCCCCCCCCCCCACCCAAATGACCCTAATTAAAGCTGGTAAGTAAAGGTAGTGTTAGTGAGATCCCCATATCAAAGAAAAGGAAATCAATTATGCTTAAAATGAAATGTAACATATTAATGAAAGAGACTGTGTGACATCCACCCTGAATGTAGTCAGAAGTTACTTTCAGAATGTCCCAAAATATCTTTATATTCTTACTCAACCACCTAACTAACCTACTTCTGTCTAAAGGTCAGGACTTAAGATGAATCTTATATTCAATCTTTTTAAAAATTAATTTTGTTTTATTACATGGTTTTATCTTATTCTAGCAGGATAAGCTAGAAAGCACACAGTCTTTGGAGTAGGACAGGCCTGGGTTGGAATTCCACTGCTACCACTCACTAGCTATGTGTCTTGGTGCAAATTGCTTAACTTTGCTGAGCTTCAGCATATCATCATTGATTAAATGAGATTTACTGAATTGCCCTGAAAATCTAACCATTATATCTGGTACGTAGTAAGCACCACATACATCTTTGTTAAGTTTTTTTTTTTTTTAATTTAATTTTACTTCTCAAAACACATTGCATCTTTGGTGTTTAAAAAAAAACATGAAAAGAATAAACACACAAACTAAGGAATCTGAAGAACTCAAATCTCTCCATCTGATTAATTATGACCTAAGGGCTTTTCCTTGCATATAAGTAGCCAACTTAAAATATAGCACGTAGTCATTAGAAAGCACGTGGCCAGGCTATGGGATTCCAGCTTGGTATGATATGGTCAAAACAAGAGTCTCTTTAAAGTGAGAGAGAAGTTGCTCAGCAGTAGAGTATCTGCACGGATCCTCCCTAAAAAGGGTAAGACTGTGAAACTAATAACACTAATTGTTCAGTTACATGTTGACTAGTAACTGCTTAATGCTGGAATCTCATGACAGGTAAGGAAAAAGAAGTCAGCATAGGGAAGCCTAAGATACATCCTAATTTCCATCTTTCTTGGTCAGTGGCACCACCATTTTCCCAGGAGTCCTGGTCTAAAACCTTGTAAGCATCACCAATTTTTTTTATTAACGATACTAAGCATTATTGGGAATCCAAAGAAGAATCAGACATATTTTCTTCCTTCAAATGTCATGTACCATTTATTTCCTGTATCTAGTAAGTCACCAAGCCCACATGTCTACCTTCCACTGAAATATTTCACGCATCTATCCTACTCTCCGTGGTAACCATTGTAACTTCAATTCTCACGACTTCATTACCTCATACCAGTCCCTCCTTGCTTCAATGTACTTGAGAAACATTGCATTGGCATGCCTATCACTGTGACAAATTAAAGGTAAAATAAAAAATCAACACAAATCAGATATACTACATTAGGTAGTAACTAGGTCACCCCATACATAAAATGTGAATCAAATGGATTTGGGTCAAATATGCCTATGAAGGTAAAATACCTTCCCAAGAAGACAGCAAGAGATCTGAACCCTGTCTAAAATAGATTACAAGTTCCTGGTTTTCACCCAGTGTTTATCAGAGACATAAAAGACCCTTAGAGATCTGGGGGCTTAGAGGTACACTGCTAATATCAAAGGAGCAAATGGGCAATTGGGATGAAAAGAGTCAGAGTTTTACAGAAGCCATGAAGCTGCTGGGTGGTTGAGAAGTGAAGCAGGGGAAACAGACAGCAGGAAGAGCTTGGGGACCTGCCCCTGGGCAGGAACCTTGTTAGGAACAGCTCGGGGTTGCTGACTCCATGGGGAGAATCAAAAGCAGGGCCTGTTTAGCTGGTAGCCTCCTAACACAAACACCTCGGGCCTGTCTAAGGACATTTTGTCTGTCCTAGGACATTTTGCCTGTCCTCTCTATACCTGCTGCTGAAAATTTAATTAATTCTCAAATATACTGGTGATGAAGACTATGAATGAACATGCTTATGAAAAATAACTAAAATGATAGCGGTTGGGTAATAATCAAGGGTAATAATTTCCTCTATTTTCCAAATTTCCTACAACACATGCTATATGGTTTCTAAAATTTAAAACTTGAAAGGTAAAATTCATTAGGTGTTAAAAAAACAAATTTGCTAATTACGGTCTCATGTGAATTGAAAGTTCCTCTTGTCTAATGACAAAATCAGCTGGAAGTATCATTGAATTGCCAGTGATTTCCTCCAAGAATACTGTCCTCATTTTAATATCAAACTAATATTAGGACAGAATGGCAGTTTTGGTTACAGGAGATAATCAAGGAATTTCAAAGGATACAGTAGTACAGATGTGGAAAGGATACAGCAGTAGGTGGCCTTGGACACCCAGGGAGGGAGGGTGGTGCTAGGGACTGGAGGAGGGATACAGAAAGGAAGGTGGGAATATTCTAAGCACAGAAGATACCCATTTTGAAATTACATTGGCGGAAAGGAAGGTTCCTTGCTAACAAGATCGAGAAACGTGCAGCTAAAGTATAAGACCCACTCAATTGAATCGAAAAAGTGTACACACTGGGATATGTATATTTTATATCTTATATATCACAATATTACATTACACAATTTAAATGGTCTTACCTTCAAACAGTGCTTAAAACTGTATGATGGGTATCTATCAGCGCCTTCTCCGCTTTCCAAACGCCTTTTACAAAAAACAATGGCTTTTTCATACAAGAAAAGGTGTCGCTGCATTGGTTTGAATCGAGCAAAATCCTTCATTTTTGTAGCACCTTTCTTGTGTCCTATCCAAACACTGAATCCACCTTGTATTATCATCCTGCCCAGCTCGTTTATGTTTCCCTAGAATGGCAAATCAAAATCCATTAGTTCAAGGCAGAGCTACATTCAGATCTCTGACATCAACATTTTCATGTTTCCCTTGAGCTACTAAAACCCTAAAGCATAACTTACAAGTTTTTTTAAAATTTGTTCATTATAACTTTTAATATTAAAACCATGCCATGCCGTGCATCACATAGGTACAAAATTACTGTGGGGGTGGAGGATAAAAGAAACTTCTCTTTCCCTGGCTTCATATCGCCTCCATGTGGAGGTACTTCAGCTGGGGTAATTCCCACCATCTTTTCCTCAATCCTGATGGATGCATGACATACACCAGTCCAAGTTTCCCCAGTGAGTGAAGTTAATCTGCTAAAGGCTGCAAGCTCTACAGATTTGATCCCTTTCTTCCATATCTAAACTGGACTAGGGCAAGCAGCAATTTGGGGACAATATGTCTCCTTAGCTGACCTAATATTTCTTCAAGCAGGATCCCCCCAGGTCTGGACTTGGGAACTGGTTATTGGGAACAAAGGGAATGTCACAAATCCATTTGGCTGCTGATCTGAAACCAATTCTCTACTTAGCATTATCAGTAATAATGCTAATAATTTGTTCTCCATTTATCTACAACGTATACCTTATTACACAATTGGTTCCAGGAGGAGAAGAAAGGGATGTTGACGTGCTTAACCTTAAAATTCTAACAATTATTAAAATTTACTTACAATATAGCCATTTATTGCATTCTGATGCATGGAGTCATTAACTGACTTCAGTAAATCCAGCATGGAGTCAAGTGCCTCCTTTAACTGAGCAGATCCTTCACAGTCTTTGCTATATTTTAACAGCTCCTGTAATTAGGGTCAGGAATTAAACTTAATATTAGGCAGATATTAATAGCTAGAGAAAATGAATAAATTTTTGGCTAACATGCTTTCAAGCAGGAATCCAAAGATAATATCATTTTTTGGAGTAATTTTTTTCATATGGTCTTTGTCATGTTAATACCATATTAATGTTAGTACCAATAACAATGTCAAAATTGGGAAAGAAGTGGGCCGAGCCCATGGCGCACTCGGGAGAGTGCAGCAGCGCTCCCGCCGCAGGTTCAGATCCTATATAGGGATGACCGGTGTGCTCACAGTGCTCACTGGCTGAGCGCGGTGCGGCCGGTCTCAAAAAGGACAAAAAAAAAAAAAAAAAATTGGGAAAGAAGTGGAACGGTGACTGAGCAGTATAAAACAAAGGACACTCAATGCTTTTGGAGCTGAAGAACAGCTATTAAGACATACCAGAGGTTGGTTTTTAAAGCAATGGCACATGTATTTTTTTTGTTTTCTACACACAAGTGCAATAATCTGTTTTATCAATGATGCACTCATGATGCATATAGCATAGCACATTGTGAATATACATTTTAAATCAAGCTATGTCGTATTTATATTTAACACAAGATTTTAGTAATCCTTTCACATTACACTAGGGGAGTGCCATTTGCATTTTTTATTGAGAAGGCCCATATGAAATACAGTCTCAAAACTCTATGAAATATATGCTTAGTTCTTCTTAACAACATTAAAAAATCTTCAGCAAAACATGCATAAATCAACGAAGCTTGTACTGAGAATTAAATAGCTAAGACTGCAGATATCCTCAGCCTGACATCTATGCCCATGGCATTTGCATAGCCACAGTCACTAGAAGGAGCACACTGCACTAATTCTACTGCTAATTCCAGCCTTCCCCGTCATTGAGCTTACCTATTTCTAGTGTTTCCTAGGAAACTACTTCCTTTTTAATGGCTTTGCCACATCTGACCCAAAAACATAAGTAAAGACATTTAAATATCAAAAAAGAAAGCAAGTAAAGAAACAAACTCTTTATGTAATTACCTTCAACAGTAACTGATACTTAGTAATTCGTTGCACTGGTTTGAGTAAATAGGAATCCAGACCAAGTCTGTGTTTTAATTTTCTTCGACATTCCTGTCATTAAAAGATAATTATCAATAAATTTAAATTAAGACATGAATCTGTAAAAATGCCAAGTGTTGATTGATTAGACGCAATGCATGAATGTTTCTTATATCTCAAAGAAAATTTATCAGAAAAATCTATGTTATATATGGCATGGAAATTATAAGACATAGTGTATCTGAAAAACTATAGTAAATGGATTCAAGGATTTGGAAGGTAAGAAAATTTCAACATTTCAAAGACTAAAAAGTTTTCACATATAAATTCACATTGATGTGGAATGCTTGAAAGGTGAGAAAGCAAAAGGAATGACTTTACATTAACATGATTAAAAAGTTTTTTAATATATCCAAGAAAATTAACAAAGGACTCAGCTCCACACGCCAATACCCAGAAAATAAATAGGCTGAGCTGAATATAAATCAGACTTGGTATGAGAACAGATTTTTTTTTAAATATCACAAGAAAAATACAGCCCTCATCCACTGGTGCTATATTTCATCTAATAATTGGCTCACTGTCACTATAAATATAAGTGTCATTACACTGGGTCCTGGGAACACTGTAGGGCCCATAATTAGAGCAAGGTGGGGCTGGTAGGATGAAACGTGCATATAGGAAGTGCAGAACACAAAGGGATTGGAGGAGCATATACCCGAATAAGATCCAGGGCCCTCCTCTGGATATTAATAAAATCCAATTCACAGTCTAATTCAAATAAGAATTATCAACTTACAGTTAAAGATGGGGAACTGAAACATGCATTTAGATCTCTTCATTTGTGAAACCCAACTAAAACGACGGAAATGTTCTTTTTTACAGGCAAAAACCCAGTTAGAAAGAAGATGAGAAAGGAGAAAACATCGGCTATATTTGGAAACTGGAAACCACTCTGACATGGGGTAAATGACCGAGAACACTGGAGAAAAGTAAATCTCAAGTTGGCAGAGGGAAAAGCCAAGGAACAAGTCAATTTATGTTATAGAACATATCCTTCTCTTCCACAAAGACTTGGAAATTACAGACACCAATTACCTCTCAAAGTGGGAGATAAAGGTGGGGTTCAAAAAAGGATGTTTGCTGAAAGTCTGTTTACGAAGTAATTAGATAATAACAAGTGTTGATGAAGATGTGGAGCATCAATACCCTCATACACTGCTGGTTAGAATATGAAATGATGCAGCAACTTTGGAAAACAGTCCAGCAGTTCCCCAAAAATTTAAACGTAGAGTCACCACATGACCCAGGTATATCGCCAAGAGAAATAAAACACATGTCTATGCAAAAACTTGCACAGAAACTTTCATAGTAGCATTATTCATAATAATCAAAAGGTAGAAACAACCCAAATGTCATCAACTGGTGAATGTATAAATAAAATGTGATATATCCATAAAATGGAATATTATTCAGCCTTTAAAAAGACATAGAACTGACACAAGCTACAAAATGGATGAACCTCAAAAATATTACCCTAAGTGAAAGAAGCCAAACACAAAAGGTCACATATTGTAGTATTCCATTTATATGAAATGTCTGAATAGGCAAATGCATAGAGACAGAAAGTAGATTAGTGGTTGCCTTGGGCTTTGGGGAGTGGGGGAAACTGGGGGGTTTACTGTTATAAGGTACAGGGGTTTTTAGGGATAGATGAAAACATTCTTAAATTGATTGTGGTGATGGTTGTACAACCTTGTGAATATAGTAAAACCCCTGAATTATAAACATTAAAAGGGTGAATTTCATAGAATTTTAATTATATCTCAAAAAAGCTATTGGCAGAAAAAAAATAAATGGGCATTAAAGTCTAAAATAAAAAGCAGTGAGCCTCTCAGACAACCACACCACTATGCACAACTGGGTAGCTTCCCCTTCCTCTTCCTGGCAGAAGAAGAGATGTTTATCTGGCAAGAAGTAAAAGAGAAGAACTTTGGACTGAGGGATACAAGCTCCAGTCGAGGGCAGAGTACCATATGAAAACACGGAGAGTACTTGAATAGTTGTCTATCAAATTAGAGACCCTCAGCCTTTTTACCCCACTTGGCTACCATAACACTAGCAGCCATATCCTTGCACACAGGGTAGCAGTTTGGGGAATCTGACCAGCCTAAGAGAAAGGACCCAAAGCAATTTGAAGACAAGAGAAAATATGCAGGGAAAAGAAAATTATTTTTAAAAGGAAAATCTATTATTATCTTCATATAGATAAAGGAAGATATTGAAGTCATGAAACAAAAACAGGATTCTATGAAAAAGAACATTGAGAAAATGAACCAAAAAGTGGGGGGGGACCCTTCAAGATTAAAAACATAATAGCAAAAATAAAACTCTCAATAGAGGAAATGGAAGATAAATCCCAGAAAGTAAAACAAGAAGACAAAGAGCTGGAAAATAAAGAGAAAAGATAAGATAACTGGAGGACTAGCCCAGATACCAACATCTGTACAACAGAAATCGCAGAAAGAGAGAATGGGGAAAATTGGGTGGAGGAAATCAAAGAAATCCAAGTAAATAGGACAGAGGATCACCACAAGACTAGCATAATGGATGAAAAGTAGTGCCAACATATGAAGTCTAAGGATAAAATAAGTTCCCTAAATTTGGTTACTTGCAAAGGAACAGAAATCAAAATGGCATCAGATTTCTGAACAGCAGCATTGGAAGCTAGAAGATAATGGAGCAATACCTTCAAAATTCTGAGGACAATTATTTCTTACCTAGAATTTTATACAGGGCCAAGCTAGCAATCAAGTGTTAGGGTAGAAGAAAGACATTTGTAGACATGCAAGCTCTCAAACACTTTCACCTACCACACACACTTTTTCAGTAAAACTACTGGAGCATGTGAAACAAGGAAGGAAAGCAAGAGAGATAAAGACATGGCACCTAGGAAGCAGACAAGGGAAGAGATTCCCAAAAATGGTATTCACCAAGATCCCAAGATGACAGCTATACAACAGGCCTGCTGAGTCTAGATGAACAGGTCAGAAGACTCCAGGAGAGATTTCTTCAAGAAGACAAAACTCAGAGAAAATGAAATTTGTCTAAATGTACTGAGATTCGATTTTTATAGCTCCCACAACTGGGAGAGGTTGGGGTAGAATACAGGTAAGTACCTAGAAAATTAAGTGAGTAAAAAAACAATTGTAAGAAAAACAAAAGGAGAGAAAAAGCAACTATATTACACCACAATTCATCAGAGAAATTACATAGTGTTAATAATTTAAGACTGTATATCAATCTAACCAAAATGACAAAATAACTATATTGGAAGTTTTGGGAGAAAAGAAGTATTTGTATGTATGTGGTGGGCAGGGAGAGGTGAAAGAAGGCTAAATCCTCATCTTGCATGGTAGGAAGGAGAAAGATACACATTTCATTTGGAGATATGGAGGTAAATGCCAAAAGATATAGCTAAAAGCACTGAAAGTGGTTGCCTCTCAGGAGCAGCAAAGATATGTTTGTGTGCACGTGTGTGTGTGTGCACGTGTGTGTGTGTTCCAAGGAGAGTAGAACTGCTATTTGACCAACACACATACATAACTTATAAATAAAGTTATAAAGAAGAAATATCCCAATATCTTCCAGAAAGAGTATATCGAATACTTGAATGATTACTATACCTGGAAAAAGGCGCACTCTGAATACTTCTTCCAAATTGCCTCTGATCTGGGCTTATTCTGACAATATTTTGCATACATCTGAAAATCATCCTTCTGTGATAAAAAGCAAATTCAAGCATATTACCGATTTGTGAATACAAACTTTTGTTATCAAGAAAGGCTGAGCAAGAGCGAGTGTGGCCAAACGTTGTAGGGAGTGTGGCCTAAAGGGCCTGCCCTACTGGCAGCTGGTCAGGAGCTCTCCGCATTCCAAGAACAGCATGCCCACTGGACCTGATGGTGGGGCACATAATTATCCAAGTAATTTCTGAGCTTCCACCTTATCAAGCTTGAGAGTTAGAGGGAGAAAAGCCTTCTCTGTCTGAACTCTAAAAACCAACTATTTTTTTTTCACAACTATGAGGTAATAGGGTATTGAGAAATATACTCTTTCTATGCTATTAGTCTGTCAGTTCCCTAGCGAATGAACCTGGAGCTAACTTCCAAGCTAGAGCCTGTGGTCCTATGATTCATCCATCACTGGGACAACATCATTGTGGCATAACCCACCTAAGCATCTGTCCATGCTATTTTCTCTCACTGGTCATCTTTCTCTGATCCTCATCTAATGGGCTACCTCCTGTTCATTGTTTAACATTCATCCCTTGAGTCATCTCCTCTATAAAGCCATCATTTATTCCCCCAGGCTGTGTAGATGCTCCTATTCTGGGCTCCCACAAGGACCCTTTGTATATCTCTAATATAGTGTAACTCATCCTGTACACAATCAATGGTTTCCTTGTTTTTCTACCTGAGTAATCTTGGGCTTGTTATCCACATTGCCTAGCACAGTGTCTGGTGTACAGGAAGTGTTTACTAGGTGGCTATTGAATGAATGACCATATCATCAATAAGCATTTATTAAACCACTACTGGTTGCGAATAACTCTGCTAACCTTATGAGAGATACGAAGACATAGAGTATATGGACCCTGCCTCAAAGAGCTTCCCACCAAGTTGGGGAGAGAATTCATTTATACATGTAAAAATGCTTAGTAAATGTAAAAATCTCCAACGAGTAGCACAGATGTTAAGTACTTCAGAGTCCAAAGGGAAGATAGACTGCTGTTGCTTGAGGAAGATGGGGAACGAATTGGTCATAGTTTAAATGTGTTTAAAGTTAGGACATGCTGGGACACACAGTTCTTTCTTAGCTTTATTCTCTTCTCATATCATAAACATTTTCTGGGAAACATTTTCTGGGATAAGATATCCATTTTGAAGCTTTCAACAATCACCTCTATTGAATTGACTCCCAAATCAAGACAGAACTAATCTTTCAGGAAGAGGAGGAACTAGATAAGCAGAGAAGGGTAAGCAAAAAATATTCGGAGAGGAAACTAATAGAGGAGAGTATGATCACTAACCTAGGAAATCAATTGTACTAAGCACACTCCTGGGACGTGGAGTAATGAGCCTCACTGAATGATTCTGTAGCATAAAAAGAACAGACAGCTCTGTTTTGTGAAGTCCCTGTGATAGATGTCTTGGTGGCTAAAAGCCAGACTAGTTTCAATTCTAAGACTTTACATGTGTTAGAGGGGAATACCAAGGCATCTTTTAGGCTAATAATTAACCAAGCCCAGAATTGTTTTAGTAAGATGATCCCAACTCTCACATCGTCATAGGCAGGATGGTCCCTGGATGCTTAGGATCACCCAGAGGTCAGTGGTCACGAGCTGAGCCAGTGAAGGATTTGACCTCACAGAATACAATGCATGCTCTGGATATCCCATTGCGTTCATTTCTGCAACAAAACTTGGTTTGGCATTAAATATTTGCTGTAGTGATGTGTCTTCTCCAAAAACATAAGGACATTAAGAAAATACCTATCTTGCCTCCAAATTTGTTCTTATAAATGAGCTACTATTTTGGTGCCCCAAAATAGTATTTATTATTTAAAAAAAAATATTCAACTAACCCTTTCCAGGAAACAAGGTCCCACTCTTTCTGGAGCGTCAGTGCAATTTTCCAGGCTGCCCATGAAAATGCTGTGAAAATTTTAGAGAAAAAATATATATAACATGATTTTATATGAATATAATAAACTGGTCAATAGCCCTTTAAATAATGTAAAAAACAAATACTGAATTCATCAGTTACATACCTATTATGGAATTCATATATTTCTGCCATATTTCCAAAGAGAATGTCCTTTTTATTTCTCAGAAGAGGAGGCATAAGATCAAACATCTCTGGATTATCCATCTCCGCTCTATAGCCCTATGCAAAACAAATACATTTAGGTATTTTAAAAATATTTATATTAACATTTGATCAGGCTACCAAAGGTGCAGGTACAGCAGAATATACAGGAGGGGATTTGTGAGTGAGGCTGCTTGAATTTTAACATTCAAATTTCCTAGTTCCCAAAGTTATCCATGACTTTTTTTTTTTTTTTTTTAGAAGGCAGGACAAGGAAGTCAAGGTTTTTCACTCAATGGGCAGAATAAAGTGCCAGCTCTTTCTCCTTCAGGGTAGCTTATAGTGTGGGAAACAAAACAGAAACCAAGTATGAAAAATTAGATTACAGATCGTTAATTTCTCCTTAAACTGGCAATAAGTGTTTAGGGTTTTGTAGACCAAATTATTAACATGGCATTTGTTTATCCTATTCTCCGTTCTTTACATCACGATCTCTAAATAGCACCCTGGGAACAATTATAACAATCTGCTGTATCCCTAAGAGAACAGCTTCTCTCTTCTGTAATAAATTCTGAATCAGCCATTCCCACTACTGAGGGAGAACCTGAATAGGCACATTTTAACCAACGTGCAGCCCAAACAATAGAAGGAATATCCAGTGCAGCCATGTGACAACCAAGAAAGGAGACAGTAACAGAAGATTTCCCCATACACTTTCTAATGAAGGCAGCAAGGGATCATTCAGGAAAAGATGCAGAAAATACAATATGAGTCACTTACCAACAAAACAGTAAACAGCTCTTGAACGTACACCCTCTCAGTCTGTATCAGCTCATTCAGGACGTGGCTAAAAACAAAACGAAACAAAAGCATATTTATCAGTCATTTTATTACTTGATAATTGTATTGCAGTGTTTCCATTATTCTCGCTATAAATTGTCTAAGGTAAAAACAGTTCATGCATAAGAAACACCAATGGTTTTGCTGTTATGTGTCATCAAAATATGAAACTAATTTTATGGTTTCTAGAATAAGTACCACCCACAAAGACTCTTTAAAATATATTTGAGAAAAAGGGGGTTGTGCTCAAGGGTTACTATTAGCTTTAAAAAACTTTATTTCTAACACACTAAGATTAAGAATCAATTTACTAAAAACTCACAAAAATCTGTTTCTAAATGTATGGGTTCTTATTTATTTATTTTTGAACAGCACAATTTCTGAGCTTTAGTAACCTCGCTGTCTTAAAAATTTTTTTAGGTACTATTTTTCCCTTTCCCAGTAATGTTCTAAAATTTTCTAAGACAGACAGTAGATTTATTGCACTGTTCTTTCCAAGTGTAAATCCTAAATTCGTTTACTATCTCTGTAAAAAAAACCACATTTTTGTTTCAATGTGATTTCCAATTGACATCATATTAAGTAACCCATTTGATTTAACTTCTACCTTTGGCCTTTCTTTGTTTCTTTCTCTTTACATTTTAAAGCCTTTGAATATGAATGTATATAGTAATATGGAAACATATACATATACTTCACATCTAAAAGCCTTTGAATATGAATGTATATAGTAATATGGAAACATATACATACATCTCCATACAACTTGCTGCAAAATACTGGCTCCTTACAACTCTAATATAAAATTAAAAAGGTGAATTGGGCATGCTGATAGTACTGATCTGATCACCACATCTTGGGCACAGGTGCCGATGGTTAGCACTGTGCCCTATGAATATGTATAATCAATTAAAGTAAAAATAAAATAAAATAAATAAAATAAAATAAAAGGTGGATATTCTTATATCTGGAATATAAATGTTGTAAATATGGACACAACAATGATTATTGTTAACATCTATAAAATAAAGTTGATTATGTAATCCTTTGTAGTTTTTAACACACTGTCACATTCGCTCTCACTTTTAAAAAAGAGATGATGTTGACAAAAGGTACAAATTTTCACTTATGGAGGATGTACAGGTTCTAGGGATCTAATGTATGGCATGGTGACTAACAGTACCGTATTGTATATTTGAAATTTGCTAAGAGAGCAGATCTTAAATGTTCTTAGCACAAAAATATGGTAGCTGTGTGAGATGACAGATGTGTTAACTAACTTGATTATGGTAAGCAATTCACAATACATACATATCAAAGCATCATGTTGTACACTTTAAAAATATACAATTCTACTTGTCAATTATACCTCAGTAAAGCTCAAAAAAACTATAAAAAAACAAAAACCTTCACTTTCTAGTCTGGCGAAAAAAAAAAAAGAGGCGATGAAAATTCTGAAAAAATCTCGTTAATTTTCCTCAAGTCACTTAAACATCATCTAGGCAACAAATCACCAGAGTTACCATTACTCTTTCAGAAGGAGAGAAGAAATCTAGGGTTATCAGAGGTGGGAGGGGGGAGGGAGAGGGGGATGGGGAGAGATTGGACAAGGGGCATAAAGAATAAGTATGATTTGTAACAATATATACGCAAGTAACATTGACTTAATCAACATATGTCAACGCTGAACCCCCAAAACATGTATAATCAATTTTAAAAAATAAATTAAAAAAATAAAAAATAAAAACTGAGCTTAAAAAAAAAAAGTCACTTAAACAGAACATAGCTTGGCTAGGCCTAAACCCAGGACTTCTGACACCTCAACTAATGCTCTTTTCATCAAGCCCGGTAGAGCCCATTCTGAGATCTCGAAATCTAAGCACATTGGCCTTGACCACTGAACCAGAGGCCCCCACAGATAGATGTGCATGTGAGTTTATGTGAATAAAGAAAAGATACTTCTTTAAAGCATCCAAGCTATTGTCATTGTCCAGACTGGAGGATTGACCAGAACTTCTCTTCTCCCAACAATCATGTGCCACTTCAATCTGAAATAATGAAAATAAAAATTAAATTACCATCTATATAGGCATAGTTTTTCTCCAAGGATATCTAACTCAAATTAAATTTACTCTAGGTCCTAAGTCTGTAGATAAATTGAAAAATAACACTATGAATTTTTTTCAAAATTAATTTTGATATGTGCTAGTAAAAATTGAGTTGAGTTGCCTAAGAGGACAGATTTAAGGTAGAATTATTTTATAAAGTAACTTTCATTTATTTGGCACTTTTGGGAAATAAGGCTAATTCATAAAAAGTTGATTGGTTAACGGTCACAAAGAATGATTATATTATAATGATGAATAAGCTAACTGTCCTGATCTATCACACATTGTACACAACTATTGAATGTTAACTTTGTACCCCATATACATATAAGAAATTATCTTTTAAAAAAAAGACATTCACAAAAGAATGAATAAAATATTAGTAATAATTTCTGTAATAAAAAAGAGTTGATTTTCTGGATAAAGTTTATTCATTGAAGAACCAAAACAGCTCTTTAATCTTCATGATTTTAGATGGAAACCTTTCTAGAATATATCACACGCATCCTTGAATTCTTTAATCAAGGTCACAAAAGAAATTAATCTTTTTCCTAATGACTCAGCGGCATCATTACAAATGTGAATGTGATACATCTAATGATGTACTCCAGGGCTACTAAGACCTGCAAAACTGTCTATTCTTCCTCAAAATGGCTGTAACCTGTACATCTCTGTCTCTATTCTCTGCCACATGTTAGCTGTTGCTATAAGTGGCCTCCCTGATCCTAACTTGCTGCTTTATTTTGCAGACTCTAAAGGACTTGAGCTGGGTTACTGAGTCAGCTGCATGAGATTCATGATGGTTATTTGCTCTTCCAAAGCATTCGAAGTATATTCCTGGGATCCAGGCTGTAGCACAGCTGAGCTTGCCAAAAGCCTGACCTCCAAGTAAATGTAGCATTACTTCGTGACAACTAGAACCCAAAATGAAGTACAGGACCTATCAGCTAAATAATATGTCCACAAAATGTGACATATTTATTACAAATACAGGTGGATATATATAGTGCAGGCACAGTCCAGGGTGCTTAACACACATCATTATATCTAATCCTCACAGCAATTTAGCAAGCTATGGCATTCTTTTCCCCATTTTAATGATGGGAAAACTGAGGCTCAGAGAGGTTTAGTAACATGACTAAGGTCACATACTTAACAAGTGAAAACAGTCAAGCTCAAGGTTGCCACCTTTATCATGCTCCCTCTTCCAGGGTGCACTTTGACTTGTTATGTCTGGTGAGTGTATCAACTGTAAACATCGTTTCAATACTATAATTAAAACTAAAAATCTTGCATACTCCACTTATCAGATAGGTACACACCATGTACTCCTTACAGGTTTCTGAAATACGAGTATTGAAAGATTTGAAACATGAAACATACATTATGCTTTTTAAATACCTAAGGATTGTACTCATTGACTTGAAGAGTGCAGTTTGGAACTGTGTTTACCCTCTGTAACCCCACCGAGAAAATGTACAGAGCCACAGTCTCATACATTTTCCCTGGGGCTATGCAACTGACTAAACCCATGTAGAGAAATGTTAAGGTTTTATGAGTTGCAACTAGAACCGAAACACATGTAAGAATGGAGTTTGGCGTTTATCCTGTTTCCTTCTTGAAACTAGAAGTTGTGGCTGTACAGCACAATAAGCAGGCCTACTATATCATTCTAGGCCATTCACTGGGCTGCTAATAATTATACAGAAAACTGAGAACATTACCATATGCCATATGTGAACATTTGAAGTGCTTCACAAATAATAGATTATTTTATCTCTATACTAACTCCATGATGAGAGTGTTCTATTATGATCTCTATTTTATAGACAAAGAAACTGAGTTCCAGGGAACTTACCCAAGATTGTAGAGCCAGTAAGTGGTGGAACTGGGATTAAAAGCCAGTCAATCTAGTTCACAATTTGCACCACGACTCTACACTGCCTCTTGGAAATGTGTTCTTGTCTTTATTTACCATAAAGAACACACAAAGGAAATGTAGGGTCTTGCAGCTATGATAAGGCTTTTCTCTGCAGATACCACACTATCACAGATAACTGAACAAAAAACAAAAAGAATTTTGTGTCTATCAAGAAATGAATGGATGTCTTTTCTGAGCCCAGCATTAGCCTCTGCATGGTCCATTAGAACCTGTCCTCTGTCCATGCTTCACACTTGCAGGACTGGAACCACTCGTGAAAGAAAGCTCCTTCTGTAGAAAGGTGCAACTTATTTAGGTTTACTGAGGTGAGGGGGGCGGAGGGTGGTGAAGAGAAGCTGGGACTTATATGAGATGTTCTATGGAAATGATTCTGAACTTGAGCCAGGACTTGAGAAACTGCTCGTACATCTGGAGGTATGCCAGCACTGCAATTAGACACAATGCAGCAGCAGTTTTTCCTTTTAGATTAAATAGGCTTTCAAATGTGCAATATTGGTATGGTGAATAAAAAATATGGTTTTAAACCCCCACACTGATTCTGCAACTACAGCAATGAAGTCAATTTTGAATTAATGAATGATATTTACTTTTAAGTTGCTCTGGTTTTGTCTCCAAGTCTTCTTCTCTGGTAGAGAAAAGTGAAAGAAGAATTTCAAACCAGAATTAAAGTCAGCACTTTCAATGAAAACACATGCATGTTTACTGAACAGACAGTTAATATTCCAACTTGTTTATATTAGTATTTTTAAATCACACCATCAAAGACAGTGATTGGTTAGACTTGCCTATATGATTTCAACAACTTCTTGAGCATAATCTTGCTATGTATTTACCTATTCTGTCATTTATTAAACATTTACTTACTTGACGAGCACAGAGCTAGGTGCTAGCACTCATAATTATTTTCAGATTTAGTGTTCATTCTGACACATAAACATTTAATCAGATTGTAGCTCATTGATTAACTGGTTCAAAAAGTTTTGAAAATAAATCTAAATTTAACCTAGGAATAAGAGCATCTAACATTTATCTGTCACTTACTACATACCAGCCACTGTGCTAAGCCCTACAGATGCATTTTATTTTTTAATCCTCAAAATCACCCTAAAAGGTAGGTAACTACTTCTTTCCCCACTTTATAGATAAGGAAATAAGGTTAGTATCTTACCTAAGAAACAGAGGTGGTATTCAAATGCATAGTCTACTCTCAGCGTACATGTTTCTAACCACTATATAAAACAACATTTCCAAAGCATGTTAAAATGAAACAAACAAAAAAGAACCTCCTTCAAAATTCAAAGCTTTAATCTTATTTTTAAAAATGTTCAGTGTACAAAGGGTGAGCCCCTGTATTATTAAGCAAGGAGTTGAGATGTTCCTGCAAAGTCAGGCACATGGTACAGCCAAAGACTAGACTGTTTAAGTTCCTAATTCTCAGGGCTGCTACAAAGGCTGTCACCTGCTCGGGTGCATGGGTCTCCTCTCCCCATGGAAGGAACATACTTTTTGTCTTTCTTTCCTTGGCAGGAGCCAGTGTCAAGCATGCTCAGGAAAAGGCTTTTATGTTCTCTACATTCTATATGTCACTTTCAATTATTAACATATATGTTTATATATTGACTTTATGTTTATACATACATACATATATATATTAGACTTAGTGGTAATTACCATATAAAATCAATTTCTCAATAAAAACTATGTGTCCCATTTAAAGAAACCTGATATACAGAGATCCAAACTTATTTCTAAAGGTAATTCACGGAGTAATTATTAGCTTTACTAATTAATTCTTTGCAAATACATGAAGAGATGCAAAAGACATGTATACACAACTCATGAGGAACACATCTTTTTCTGAAAGGCAAGGCACATGTATTCATTTTTCCAACAATGTAAATATATATCAAATGACTGAGTATCCATACTATATGCTAAGCTCTGAGTTTGGAGATACAAAGATGAATTGCATGCAATCCCTGCCCTTAGAGTTAGAGCTTACAGCCCAGCAAAAGAGACAGAGAACAGGCAACTACACTAAAGCTGAGTAGAAATGCAGAGGGGCTTGTTATCACATAGCATAAACACCTCACCAAAGTAGGGTTCGGGGAAGGTGGAGAGGTGGGAGGAAGAGCTTGCACGAAGGAAGTGGCCTAAAGATAGGAAATCTGATGGAGTGGGAGCTAGCTAGCAAGGGTGGAAAGGAGGGGGAAGGGAATAGTGTTCCTAACAGAGAACAGCATGTGTAAAAGCCACAAGATTTGTAGCATAAATAATGCTTTGATTTAGTTTACAAACAATGATGGATAGTGGATAAAATTATTTATCTACTCATGCCACTTATTCATTAAACTGCCTTCTTCCTCATAAATACATTAGGCAGGGTTTTTTTTGTTTTTGTTTTTTGTTTTTGTGACCGGTAAGGGGATCGTAACCCTTGGCTTGGTGTTGCCCGCACCATGCTCAGCCAGTGAGCACACCGGCCATCCCTATATAGGATCCGAACCCGTGGCCTCGGCGCTCCCAGCACCGCACTCTCCCGAGTGAGCCACCGGGCTGGCCCACATTAGGCAGTTTTAAACTGAAGCAAATCCAAGTTACTTCCAACAAAAATTTGGATTACGGATTACATGAGTCTCTAAAACAAAAGAAAAGCCTTATTCACTCTAACATTGCTGATTGTTTTTCTTTATTCTTTTTCGAGTGGTCATTATATGAAAGATACTAAGTTTGGTAGCATAATCTACTTTTTATTTCCTTTTTTCTTTTTTTCGTTCCAATTTTATTGATATTTATTTTTGTGGGGTACAGTGTGTTGTTTCAATACATGCATATATTGCACAATGCATAATCCACTTTTTATATAGCTATTTTCCAAGCTAAGCTTAATACTGAGAGAAACAGATGGTTATAAGAAAAAAAGGAAAAAGTTAACTGGGGGCAGAATGCAAGAATGAACTGCTGCTGTTTCTAGATGCCAAATTGATTTTCCACACATACACAAACTCAGAAAATGTACTTATGACAAGTAATATAATAAAGATGGTTACCTTTTGAAAAAAGTTTACATGCTTGAAAGAAAGAGTATCCAACTCCCGCTGCAGAAAGAAAGTGCAATGCCATTAAATAAGAGTATCAGAAAGAAAAAAAATAAAACAATGCAAACCAAAATGTACTTTGAGTGACTCATGACTTAAGTGGGTCTTGGACAGTCTCCTCCTCAGAAGCCCGTTCCTCAGTGCATCGCTTCATGAACCCCTTCAGAGGAGATGAGCTTTTAGACGACTATTAAGCTTTAACCAGAGGGAAAGGATAGTCCAGTTTATTGAGTACTTCTCATAGTCTGCAATTTTTTTCACTTTGTCTTTACAACAGTTCTTTGAAGTCAGTAGGTATTATTGTTCCTATTTTACAGACATGGAAACTGAGGCTGAGAGTTAAGTGAACTGCCCAATGTCACACAGCCAGTAAACAGAGCCAGAAATCTGAGATGTGCCTTCCACTCAGGAATATCGACCTATTCTATTTTTATTATTATAGCTGTTGCTTTTTATTCCCTTTCTGAGTTTTTTTGTTGTTGTTGTTCTTTTTACTCTTTTGTAGGTATCTTCAATATATCTTTGATATTGTTGATAACACTCATTTAAGACATCATTTATAGTTTTATTTGTAAGTATGTGTATATATGTATTAACTATATAACTTTCATCACCTTAGCCTACTTACCAGCTTTAATCACCCCTTTTTAATCTGATCCATGCTGGGAATGAGCTATATTTTTATGTCATTATCCCTGGCTCAAGCCTTCTTTGAATTTCAAAGCAGTTCTCCACACTAATGAAGTCTCTGATTCTACTCAGATCAGAGGGACCAAATTTTGTCCCATGATCACCCATTCCACTAACTTAGGGCCCCAAAGATCAAATTATTTTCCCCTAAGATGCCCCAAAGACAGCCCAAAGGAACCCTTGGGGCAATAGAGCCATCTTATTTCTAGAGTAGTTCAGCATCATCATGAGGATAATGATACTTCCCATAGAACTTAGAAAGGAAGCAGCTATTACATGGCTAAAACTAGCCTACAAAGAATAAAACTAGAAAAGGACTCTGTAACAGTAAATTACCAACAAAATTATTCTGTTTACCAGCCCTATTTAGAAAAGGCAATCCATCCTATCATCTAAGCCATTTGCTTACCGGAAGCCTATAACAAACAATAATAATTCATCTAGAGTAGGAGTAAATATGTTTGTGCGTGTGTGTGCGCACGTAAGCACGCGCATGTATGTGTATACCAGTATACTATGCTTTTCTCCACCTGCTGAAGAAAAGTGTGAATTTGATGCCATGAAAATTTTCATACTTATTTGCAAGGCTCACATAGTCAGACCTGAGATGTTCATCATCCTCACACTACACTATATTACTACTTTGTTTCACTACTACAAAACAATCTCAGTCTGACTCCTGCCTTGTGCAATATACTTTACACATGACCAGAGATGCTGAAATAAAATTGTAATTTATCAGCATTGAAGAAAGAATTTGGTATTTACATCAAGAGTAACAAAGTGAACAACAGCAAGAAATGAAGAGGATAGAGAAAGTGAACGTAAGGTATTTTACCAGGTCTAGATGGAAAAAACTGTGCTCTAGATTCGATAAAATTTTCAGGTGCGGGCACCACAAATTGGATCGGCCTCACATGCTTATCAGTCAGGTTCCTGAAACCAGCCTGCTGGTTCTCAAATATACTTCCAATGTTTTCCAGTTTGAGTTGTACCATCTGCATTTGAACCTGCAAATTGCATAAGAATTCTATGAAATATTCTCTGACACAGGGTCATGACAAACCCTATTACATTTCTCAGACTCAGACAGTGAAAAATTAATTTAGAGTTTAAAATATAACTAGAAGAAATTTAGGAACATAATGGAAAACAGATTAATGTATTATCTTCCCGTGGATATAAAACCAAGATCTCAACAAAACAACCTGAGGATGAAATTTACTAAGCAGTCATGAAATTGGTCAACGCATAGAGTGATTTGCTCTTCATTGGCTGAAAGAGATAATGGCTGGAAAAGAAGGCATAATACTCTTTCCCGTTTAGCATAAGAAAGCCACCAAGTTATAAAAACAATCAAATGAATAACATTGGCATAGTACTTCGTTGTATTTTTGCCTTCAGGACACTCCTTCACGTTGTAACAGGCTCTTCAGAGACACCAGATGGATATACGCAGGTACTTCCAAAAGTTCATGGAAAGATTGGTATTATCTTTTAATTCTATTTTTCTACAAACTTTTTGAAGTACCCTCGTAAATCCTTCTACCCCTTCGAGATGTTTTGAGGCATCTGCTTCCAGAAAATCATTTGGCTATTGCCGTAACCATGTTTCTGATTTGAGGGGGCATCCCTCAGGATCTGCAGCTAAGCGTGGATTTAGATACTGCTCCAACCTTAGAGTCAATACACATTTTAGCAGCAAGTAGCATCATAAATGCTGCTATCTGCAATGTGGAGAGCCCTTCATGTCATCTCCAAGGGGCAGCACTAAACTCACCTATAGCTCTCCACCCTGCTAACACCAAATTCTACCCATTTCTCTTTCCCCAAGAAGACCCAGATTATTTATTTCTTCGTTCTCAAACTGAGATTTGTGTCCACAAAGCATCTATTGATGGTCACCGCAGCACAAGGAAAGATGGTTTGGGAAGAGTGCTCTTGACATGGGTCTAACATTCTAGGACAGCTTTGGGCCTTTCTCCAAGGATGCACAAGAAAATGTTTGTGAGATCTCCTAGTTTGTGAAAAGTGTTTTAAAATAATGGAGTCAGAACTCAAATAGGAAATTACTTTTCATTACATTACAAGCATATACCTTTGGATTCTTTGATGCTTGACAGTGACACTACTGTCACCCCTAATCCTTAAGAGAGCTGTGTAATTGCGATTTGACATGAAGTTAGCTGTTAGGTAGTAAAACTCTTACCCATACCACTGCAATTATATATGTTTTATATTTATTTGAATAATTTATTTGAAAAAAATAAGCCCCCCTACCTTGAGTTCAGGAGATAAAATTACATCAAATTCATACTGTAGGCTTTCAGGATCATAATTTATAAAGGGCAGAGCCATTTCAAGAAAATTTCTGATGTCTTCAAGGGCTTTCTGAGCATCTTCTTTAGACTGAAACTTATCTATTTCCTGATTAGCTAGAAGACATTCCCCTTCATCACAGCACTGACGAGCCTGATGAGAAAATTACAAGAAAAAAAATGAATGAATAAAAAGGAAATATATTTGTCCATTAAGAGAGTGACTATCAGCCCTGGTTCATGTGAGTCAGAATTGTTTTCAGAGCTGTTAAAAATAAAGATATCTGGGGTCTGCCCCCCGAAGTTCTGATTCAGTAGCTCTGGGACACAAGCTGGGCTTTTATACTTTTACAGAGCTGCACAGGTATTGCACATGCACAGCCAAGGTTGGGAAGCACTGAATTTACTTCATAACAAGTAATTCATTCTGCAGCAGGAGTATAATCATTTTCTCAACACTAACACTTTGTTACATATTATTTCCCCAAATTTGAAACCCCTATCAAAATATAAAGTGTAATATAAATGCTTCATGGCTGTCAAGGACAAGAATTAAGGTTTTCTTACCAGAGAAGGTGATGCGCAAATTAAAATGTTTATATTCCGATATGATGACTATAAGTGATACCGCTGTTTTACATTCCACTGCCAAGACCAGATCTGTAGGGTGACCTTTCGATTCATTGCCTAATCATGAAAGAGGTCAGACCCACAAGCCATGGAGCAATATTTTTCAGTCACTGTTTAATTTTTTTTTTTTTCCTTTTTGTCTTTTTTCGTGTCCGGCAACGGATCGCAACCCTCAGTGTCGCACCCGTACCGGACCGGGACCGGCAACGGGATTGCAACCCTCGGTGTTGCTCCCAGACCTCGCTCAGCCAGTGAGCGGGAACCGGTCTGTACGTGGGATCCGAACCCTCGGCGGGAGCGCCACCGCACTTCCCAAGTGGCGCACGGGCCGGCCCCGCTGTTTAATTTTTTATTGCTGTACTAGGAAACATGAAAGGAGTTTCAGGCTTTAACGAAATGCCCCCCGGGCTTTTAAAAGCGTTCTGAGTGCAAACTATCACCAGTAAAGGCTTCAGAGATGTACCAAAAATAGAAAGGAAGCCATCACCACCATAATCTCAATATTCAGAACAGAGGGCAAAATTCCTACTGTACTGGATGTGCCATGTATACTGCATAAGTAGATGGGTTGAAAAACCACAAGCAAACTCAGTCCTTCAGACTTCTTACAAATTTAATTCCAAAGCTACATCTGAGCTTACAACCTCTGAGAAGATAAAAGATGTATCATGAGGCATTAGGGCAAAGTATGTCAAGCTGGGAGGACCCATGGAAAAAAAATTATATTATTTTTCAGAAATGGATCATTTTCTATCACATTACCTGCTGTAAGAGTTTGTGCATTTTGAAGGTCCTGCTGAGCCGTATCCGTTTTGCCTTTATCTCATTAAGCAAAATATCAGAAAGGTAACGTAGCTTATTGCACCTTTGGCAGATTAAATCTAGTGCATAATGGTGATTTGCTGCAAGCCTGTGTCCATGTAATATCACAAACTGGGCCTTTGCTAATACATCCTGATTTTAAGAAAGAAAGAAAATAATGACTGCATGATCTCTGCATTCATATAGATGAAAAAAAGAAGAAAATAATTAAGAAGCAAATTGTTCGAGGAAGAGAGATATATTGCCAAAAATATAATTTGATGTCATACTTCTGCAGGCTGCAAAAAAGCTTAGTTACAGTAATTGGGTACAGCAGTGATGTCATCAGAAGCTCATGCATTTCTGGTTACAGAAACTGAAATTAAGCATCCCACCCAAAATGTGGGCAAGATTTGCTTTTCCTGGTATGTATGGATTTAGAAAAGTACTGCCTATATCAAATGAGGTACACAACAGCCACATAAAAGCTAATATACTTCATATTATCAGAAATCGCATTAGAGTTGTCATTCACCTGACTACTTAAACCACAGGGTTTCCTCGCCAGAAGGGATCCTAGTGGCCTTGTCTTTACTCTGCCAACTACTGACTGCCCCAGTATAGTGACTGAAACATAGTAGGAGATCAGGAAATGTTTGTCAAGGTAAAATAAAGAAAACTGAAGGCCAGAATAACCAAGTGACTAGTCTATCCAGCTAAAGGGAACACCAGGATTAAAATGGGAAGTTGCTGTTTTATGAATATAGAGTTTCAGTTTTACAGGATGAAAAAGTTCTGGAGATCTGTTGCATGCACTACGGTACCAATATATTTAATACTACTTAACTGGACACTTAAAAATGGTTAAGATAGCAAATTTTAAATGTTTCTCAATTTAAAATTAGAAAAATTATTAAAAACAAGCAAAAAAACAAGCTCCCTACTTTCCAAGCCAGTTTGCCTTCTCTTTCTATTACACCAAAGGGATATGTAAATTGTCCCACAATCACAGCGACTGGTGACCATAACTGCTGCTTCTCGATTTTTGTTTTCACGTGCTTGTGGTTCACTCATAAATCTATTTTTTTGCTGAGACTACATCTTTAAAAGCTTTGCCTTGCTCTCACATACCAAACAGGGGAGCAAAGCTAGAGTTTTTTAAGTATTAAAGCCATGAGTCCAAGCTTTAAGACTAGCAGGAATAACGACTGCCTCTTTTGCGTACTTACTATATACCCCAGGTGCTGTGTTAATTGCTTTATATATCTAAATAAATACTCAAAATTGCTTTGCAAAGTAGGCCATTTTATCCACAATTTATAGATGAGGACATTGAGGCTTAGAAATCAATTTACCCAAGGTCACACAGCTAGTAAGACCAGGTAGATATCCGCTGTGTGAGCCTAGGTTTGGTTTAACTGCATATATCATATCATGGGCATTTAAGGAATTATGTTCTTGTATGTTTCCATCATTACCAAGCACCAAATATCATTCTTGACATTTTTCTAGCTCCTCCCAAATGATTTGTTCTTATTGGTGGGTCTGAAACAGTTCACCATTATCTCAGAGGCCTCCCTTTACAATCACACGACATATCTGCAGTGTCACCCCCAGTTCCCACTGAACAAAACAGAATAAAGACCAATATCGTGGTGCCAATTATACAGAATGTTGCTATGAGAGATTAATCATAATAAGGGTTTATATTACTTAGTCCCACCAAGACTTAACTATTGTACTCCACAAATAGAGCAAACGTCTAAAATGTAATCTTACCTGAGAATTTTCATCCAAGTTTTCCAACTTTTTTATTTTTTGTTTTACTTGAACTATATTCCCTGATACATCAGCCAGCTCTGCTTGTTCGTTTAATACATGTTCAACTTCAGCCACAAGCTAACAAAAGAAAGTAAAAATACAAATTATTAAGCATTTTCCTTTTACAATCAAGTTTCATAGGTAATACTATTAAACAAGAATGTCGATATGGAAAATCTGCACATGCAGAAAAATATTTTCAGTTATTTTATTCACAGAAATAGATATAATTAGTTAAAATCTAATCTCCTAGATATCAGTGTGCACTCATGATTTATAAAACATCACTATGTACATTTGCAGATATATATATATATATATATATATATATGGTCATGTATTTGCATGTATGTATACACGCAAGTATACATATGTGTATATACATGCATATATATTCCCCAGCTCTATGATGAATAGTCCTAGAAGCAAAGACCCTCCATTAGCAATAAGCACACCTGCCTCCAGATCTTGATCTTTAAAACTATTTACTAGAAAAATAAACCAGGGCTCCTCAGGGAAATGGCTGATTCCAGGGCTGAAGCAGAATAGGTACAAGATGAGCTTGGAATATCTCTTTATGCCAGAAAGTAAGGAAGTGATTTTAAAAAATGTTGGGACACATCACAAGAATAGAGGAGCCAGTTTGAAACACCAAAATAGTTAAGAACAGTAATGAATTATATACCATAAAAAAACTAGGAATCTATGAATTGAGTAAATGGGGAGAAGGGAAGGTTCTCGCTTCAGCAGAATGCCTAGTGTGGACTGGTAAATGTGGAGGGAACACTGGGGTCGAAAAATCATCATTTTGCAACCACCCTAGTAAAGATTGCTTCAGGCAGGAATCATCATTTGATGCTAAATCTATGGGGAAATTTTGCTGAGCAGCAGGATATTTGCACGACCTTCCATTCTCTCCCGATGCATTTCCTACTACATTACATAACATTACAAGGTACAAGGAGGCAAAAACTAACTATGCAATGGAGAAATTCAACAACACCCTGACTGGGTAAGCACAATCCACATCAACAATGAGGGACAGGCGGGCACCATTTGCCTCCAGATGTGATACCCTGAGAAGGGCACATCGCTAATGTAGTATTCTAGCTGGCCATACGCAGACTGAATCTAATCATGAGAACATGTCGGACAAACTCCAATCGAAGAACATTTTATTTTTAAAAGGACTGTATTCTTCAAAATGTCAGTGTTATAAAAGCCAAAGAAAGGCTGTGGAAATGTTCCAGATTCAAAGAGACATGACAACTTAATGTAAGACCCACCCCTACATTGGATCCTGTTCTGGAGGAAAAAGAAATGCTATAAATAACTTTATCGAGTCAATTGACAGAAGTGGAATACCGACAGTAGATAATATAAAAGTATTCCACTGCTGTTAGATGTACTGAATTTGACAACTGTACTGTGGTTATGTAAGGGAATATTCCTATTATTAGAAAAAACTGAAGTATTCAGGGGAGAAAGGGCTGTCATGTACGCAACTTACTCTCAAATGGCTCAGAAAATATATCATTTTTCTGCAAAAAATTATCTGTTTATATGAGGGTGTCTACCAAAAGTTCATGGATAGATTCGTATTATCTTTTAATTCTACTCTTCCACGAACTTTTTGAAGCATCCTTGTATATGAGCGAGCTAGTACAAATGATAACACAAATGGGACAGAACATTATCAATAAATCAATCTGGGGAGAAGGTATACGGGTGTTTTTACTTTTGTTATGTTTGCAGCTTCTCTGTAAGTCTGAATTTTCAAATATGTTATTTTGCTTTTTTAAAAAAGTAAGCTCCTAAACATATGGACCTTGTGTACATATCACTATGAGATCAGACCTTGTCAGTAAGATCACAATCTAAGGCAAACAACAGTACTACCTAGAGACAGCAATCAATGACTTGGAGAAAACAGAATACGACCATAGGACAAGAATTTAGTATGGACGCAAATTAACATATAAGTATATGCATACCGGCTATGTTCAGGAAAACTGTTATTTTGCATGTATTTGGTTGGGGAGGGTGGAAAGACACGTGGAAGGACTAAGAGCAATTTGACCTATTCTTGCTTTAAGGAAGGTTTCATGGAGAAAACGTCATTTCAGAAGCTGTTTGAACAAAAGGGGAGGGAAAGGCTGGTAGTAACTGTGCCCAGAATGCAATACTCCTCCCCAGCCTAAATCTGCTAGAGCAAATGAAATAGCAAGCAAGCCATTTGGGGCAGAAAACAACCTGGGCACACACAGAAAAGAAGTGAGTTTTCCTCAGATCCCCTGGTAAAGTACTATGAAAGAGACTGGGAGGAGCTCAGACATGCCTGCAAAAGAAATGGAAGAAACTAAAGCCATGTGCCTTGACCACATATGATGGATTTTTCCAGAATGGTCCACTGGAACATACTTTTAATCATTAAAATGTAACTAAACATGATTTAATTTCATCTGTCAGGCTTCTCACAGAAATAAATTCCTGGATCAGAAAAAAATGTTTGCTAGATCATATTAAATATAGTCAGCATAGGTATGTGGTATTTAAAAACCAAGAAGAAAGTTGGTGTTATTTTCTTGGAAAACTATCCCATAGCCTGATAGCGTTTTAGATCTAAAATAAACTTGACTTCTGAATCTTAACTTTGTCCCTGTCATATATATTGTCACTTAAGTACTTTCTCATAGGAAACGAGTAAGCCCAAGAAGTAGAAGTCTTAGAATTTCTGTAGAGGTTTTCTTCAGTCTATGTCAAAGTTCACTTACACTTGCCTCTTCTTTTTCTCTCTATAGGTATAAATGGGCATCTTGTAAGACTGAATTTCTGATGATTAACGAATAAGAACATCTGGCATAATGAAAAGAATTGTATAAAAGAAATAAATGTTTTAACTGACCTCTTGAAAATCCTGCTCAAACTTCCACAGTTGTAGATACTGCTCCATTTTTAATTGGTGTTTTTCCCAAAATCCATCAAAAGCTGTTTCCATATCACGTACTTGACTCAGCAATCTTAACAAAGAAAAGCCAAAGAATTCCTTAAAAACAATCATCTGTTTTGTAGGTATCCAGATAAACCCGGTCTAGATATTAAGAATTATAGGCAAAGTCATAGCCTGTGACACTTGGTTCAAATAAAGACAATCAATGTCCACAGCAGAACCTCTTCTACAAGCAAACTAATGTCTGCAGGACAACCCAAGAAGAAGTTCTCAGATTTCCAGAGGTGGCAGGAATACGTTCACACTTAACAGATTGCAGAAAAAATGTCTAATTCCCTTTCAAAAACATAAAATAAGTCTTAACCAAAAAGGGAATACTCACTTATTAACAGTGTGCCAGTCACCATTTATTTGCTTATGACATTCTAGTCTTGAACTGACAGCTTCTGCAGTGTCAGGCACTTCCAAATTTGTTAGCAGAAGTCTTCCTTCTTTGGTTACAGCTGTAATATCATTCTGTCCAAAAGCACAACAGGATGAATCAGCCAATTCATATTCTAACCTTAACCACATAACCAGAAGGGAGCATACACGTATGGCATGCAGAATAGAAACAGCAGTTCTAGAACAGTCTTTGCTTTCATAGCTGTCTGAAAAATCAAGGAAGACTTCAGCACCACAGAATCTAAAAGCTGCGAGGATCCCAGAAGCCCCTGACTTCAAGAGGGATGTTGCCGTCACTATTTTTATAAGATGGTTAAAGGCAGAAATACCATGTGCTCTGTTTATAGCCTCCTTTTCTTCTCTTACTGATAGAAAGTTCCAACCTATTCCATTCCATTCTGCTAATACTTTTAGTGTGCTCAAATAAAGCAGTAGTAGCACAAGAATTACCACACTTACAGATAATATCTAATGCATATTCAGACACAGTTAGATATATTTTCTACTAATCCTTAATTGTTACCAATCACTCCCTACCTTAAGTCTTATTCTATTTTACATTTGCGATTAATGAATTCATTATGAAGCACGTGTCTCTACTGAGAAGGTCTTAACCTTAGAGAGTGGTCTAAGAACACAGACCTTCTTCAGACATACAAGAGTGATGTAAGGCCTCCTTCAGGAGGTCCAAGGGCCCCCTGAAATTGCAAGCAAAAATTTGGGTGTACGTCCATTTTTCTGGAAACAGATTCCATGATACCATCAGCAATATGAGTAAGACATAAACATGAACAGCTAATACTTATGAAGTGCCAACTATGTGCCAAACACTGTTGTGCACAGTCACGTACTTTACCTCATTCCATCCTCACAACAACTCTACACAAGGTGTGCATGTGTCACCATCATTAACCTCATTGTACAGACAAGGAAACTGAAAGTCAGACAGGGGAGGCAAAGTGCCCAACGTCACACAGTCTGTGAGGGACAGAGCCTTCTTTCTTTGGACAGAGTTTCACTTTTAGATTGTGATTCAAAAATGGTTTCTCTCCTCTTCTTCATTGAAACATAGCACCTCTCCATAGAGCTGGAGTCTGCCAGTGCACCCAGCACGCCTCTTATCATACGAAGGACATGACTTATACATGGCTGCCTGGTGCTTGTTCAGATCAGTCTTAAACTTCTTGAGGAAAATGACTCCAAATGTACTTGCTAATTGTCTGAATTGTGCCTCGGAATTCTTCACGACCCAACACTCCAGACAGTACTGGGGTACAAGAACAAAATCAATCTGCCACCCCTGGTCTACTGAAGAAAACATCAAGAACTAGTATTCTGTGGAAGAGAGACCTTGTTAATCAGCTGGGCAATGTTGGCTTTGGTCACAATACTAGTTCATGACAGAGATGGGACAAGGAACCCGGCCTCCTGACTCCTCATCCTTCTCCCATTTCACACTGTACATGTGGTGGAGTTTAAACCACAACACCTCTCTGGCTCTTGAATGTCACCACTGCTTTCCAAATGAGGGGGCCTTCCCATAAGATAAAGAATAGATGGTTTAAAAAAAAAAAAAAAAGACTGTAGATCTTTCATTCTGGAGCATTTATAAGCCATTCTATTTACAAATGAACAATTTCTCAAGACACTGCACCATTTACAAAGGGGACACTTAGATTCAACATATCCAGAACGTTCTTCTCTTGTAAAGTATTTTTTATAGTTTTTTATATAATATATAAATATCTTTTATCTCCCCTTAAGCAACAGGGTGAAATGGACACATTAAACACCTCTCTAAAAAAAGAAAGACCATGAAAAACTTCTATGTGTTCACTCTATCAGACATACCTTCAACAAACGATACCTTTCAGCACGAACTGCCAGAATTTTTTCTACTGCAGGAATATCATTTGGTAGTTCGGTCTCAGCCAGTTCAGTTCCAAAGGCCTGTAACATCTGAGCCATTTCTTTCACTGTGAGGGCAAAATTTTCTACAGCCTGCAAAAAGCCAATATTTCCTTTAATTCTATGGAAACTCGGCCAGCATATCAAAACCTATATCAGTAATTGTATTTATTTTTATTTGAGTATAACAGCAAACACATATACTATGAACTCTCCTCCGCTAAGGAAATTTGGCATTGCCCTTGGCAATCAACTCTAACTTTGCACCTAAGCCTCTAAGAAACTAAAGCAAAGTTAAGTGTCCTCCTGAATGTCTTTTATCTAAATTTCTTCATTTGTTTCTTGGGACTGATGAAAACTATTTCTTAAAGCTGCTATGTACTGAGTAATTTGTTTCATGCCCTTGAAAATCACAGTGTTTTCTTTATTCTATTAAACTCTGTAATTGGTAAAATTACTTTATAATCACTTTATCTCTGAAGAGAAAACAGCAAAGCTACTTTATATTTGTTTATTACCATGTATAAACAAGCGTTAGCATTCCAAACAAGGTGATGGTCTAAAACCATGGAGGAATAACTAATCACAACAATTCCTTTCAGGTGCTGCACAAAATTTAAAATTGTACTCCCAAAGGCTCTGTTGCTCTGAAATGGCAAGTAAGGTTTTTTAATTTACTTTCTTTCCAAAATCAATTACTCACAGAAAGAAGGAAAAAATGTAGAGACCACATGAACCATCTGATTACCATGCAGCTCAAGGTATCTGCTCTTTAATTATAACTTTACAGGTTATTAAATGCTAGACACTGCTAATTTTGATAATACACCTTCATATGAATGAATGAATTGTTGAATGAAGAAGAGAGATGAGAAAAATGAAATCCTGATTTAATAAAATATCATTTCCTTAGGAATATCACTTCCTATCAGAAGCGTTTCTAGGATTTAAAGTCAAGATACTTACACCACAGACTCACACCTGACAGATGCAGGGGCTTACCTATTTGTAAATTCCTAAAACAGAAGGATTCTTTCCTATAAATCCAGTTGCCTCAGGAGCATCACTAAGATGATGAGATTAATAATATTACTTGCATTTATTGATGGTTTGCCATATGCTAGGCACTGTGCCAAATATTCTACATCTGTTCTCTCATTTAATCTTTCCAAGATCCCTATAAGGTAAGGTATTATTATTCCCATTTTATAGTTAGAAAAACTAAGACTCAGAGAAGTTATGTATCTTATCCAAGGTCATACAACAAAAAATCAGTAGTGCCAGGATTTAAACCCAAACGCTTTGTTTCTTAAAGTTACTACATGACCACAGGGGATGGGCAGAGTATGATTTCCTTATTCCCTACGCCTCTCCTTCAATTGCCATGTTCAGTGACTCTTCATCATTTCTAGATATTTCCTATGGGAAAAAAAAAATTCAAGATGTTGAATTATATATGTATTTAAAAGGAAGGAGCCCCAGAAATCTGTTTTTCTTTCAAACAGGAAAAATTCCTAGAACTAGATTTAAACGTTAACATAAGCTATATGCTCTACAGTAAGGGCAAAAGCAACATACATTTCTGAAGATGATCCATTCACTCTGGTAGTACTGCAAGGTGCCACCTAACTCAGGGGTTAACTGCTTGTCATCAATGTATGCCAGCAAATCACTAACTGAGTTCAGCATAACAACCTATAAAAATAAACAAGAAAGATACTGTTAACTGCCTTTCATGGCATCCCTCCATTAAACTGCAAAATGAACTTTAGCAAACAGTTAGCAGAAAGGTATCTTTTATAAATGGTTCAAACAGTTCTCTCCTGTACAGGCCCCCACACATGTATGCATACCTTCTTCAGGTAATAATAGTTTTAATTTACAAAACATTTCTCTTTAAAGCAAAATTAATCTCTATAGAAGCCAAACACCTAATTCTCCTTTGTCTAAAAGTTTGCATTGTTAATGGTTAAGCTTCTGAAAGAACATATGCCCACAACAAATAAAAGGACATTATGTAGAATGTTATAATTTATCAGGAGGGACTGATCTTTTCAAAAGTATCAAAATTTATGAGCACTCTATTCCTAACCCTAAAAACATATAACAATATCTTTTTTTTTTTTTTTTAAGATGACTGGTAAGGGGATCTTAGCCCTTGACTTGGTGTTGTCAGCACCACGCTCAGCCAGTGAGCGAACCGGCCATCCCTATATAGGGATCTGAACCCGTGGCCTCGGTGTTATCAGCACCGCACTCTCCCAAGTGAGCCACGGGCAGCCCTTAACAATATCGTTAAAAAAAAAAAAAAAGAACATGGTACTCTGAACTAGCTCAGGATGTAAGCTCATGGGAGTTCGAATACGTAAAATACATACTCATTTTCACTAAAAATAAAATCCCCTGATTATATGCCCCCCCCCACACATATATAACATACGTGATATATATTTTATTGAAGAGGAATTGCTTTATTATAAATTGATGAATCTATTTCTTTTTTAACAGCAGAAACAGAAGACTTGGGGCATTTTAAACTTAGATTTTTGGAAGACAAATTTTTTTTTCTTTTAAATGTTATGTGGGCACATGTAAAACATAAACAGCATGATAAAAAGTCTTCATGAGAATTAAAGGGACAAAACATTTAAATAACATATTCTTACTGGTAATTTCAGCATGAAATCCTCCTGACTAAATCGAAATCCAATGTCTGTGAAAGTTCGTTGAAGAAAACTGGTAGGACGTAAAACCAAAACCAAGTGCAAGTTCCCAGGGAAGGAAGCCTGTAGAAAGAACGAACAGAAAAAAGAAAAGAAAGAAAAGAAAAAAAGAGAATTGTCAAAAACAAGCACTCAACCGAGCCCATATCAGAAAATATGTAATTGTGGGAAATAAAATTTAAAGTCATAAAAGCCAGTAAAAGGCCAACACTATAAAAATGGATATTGATAAAATCTAAAAGCATGGAAATAGTAATAAAAATAATGTAAGGTTATCAGGTCAGATCCTTGAAACGCTCCTAGCATGCAATTTTCTCACACTAGACAAGTAGATCCCAAGTTATGAAGAATTGGATTCTAAATCTTCATTTTAAAGTTAGTAAATGAACTAAAATTGCATTTATTTCCTGCAAAAACAAGTAGAATTAGGAGGCAGTTTCCTAGGAGAGACCTAAAAGCCAAAGGGAGCTGAAATACCGTGTACTTACACTAAAAAATGAAAGAAAACCAAATCATAAAATCATATTTTTATTTTCATTCAAGCAACATTCACTGAATACCTTCTATGCAGTCCACTACATGTATTTAAATGAATGATTATCAAGCACTCTTAGGCACTGAATGTGCACACATTAATAAAATATAGTCCCTACCCAGCTGGCAAGCAAATGACAGTCTAATCGGAGTCCATTAGTAATAAGTTACTAATAAAATAAGATAAATTGGTAATAATAAGTTGATTATATATTACATATATAATAAGTTGATAAGTGAAACAAAGGGATTAGAATGACATACAAGGGAAAGTGATAGCACAAAGCCTCCTACATGTAGGAAGGTCAAAAAGGTCTTGAGGCATAAAGAGGAATTAATTGGATTGGAATGTCATTCTAGTTCACCAATGTTTCCCCAACTTCTAGAAAAATGCTGGCACATAGTAGGCAATCAAAAATAACTGCTATATGAAAGAATTCAATTGACAAATAAGTCTTTCAATGCAAAATTAGTGAGAAGTGGAATAGCATGGCCCAATATTTATAATAAATTACCAAGTATTAAATGCTTACTCTGTCAACACACAATTATGTTAAGTGAAATAAGCCAGGCAAAGAAACAGAAATACTGCATGTTCTCACAGATAACTTGCTGTTAGGAAGGAAGTGGGGGGAGGAAAGGATGGAAGAAGGAAGGAATGAAGGAAAGAAAGAAAGAAAAGATCACAACAATATGATGTTGAACTTTCAGAAGGAGAGAATAAACCTAAGGATACTAGAGATGGGGGGAAGGGAGGAAGGGGGTTTGGGAAGTGATAGATCAGGCAAAGGGCATGAAGAAATATCACTATTTGTAAGAATGAATATGCCAATAATAAATTTTTAAAAATTTTTAAAGATCAGTAGCATTTTTATACTCCAACAATGAACTAGCAGGAAAAGAAATCAGGAAAGCAAGCCCATTTACAATAGTTACCAAAAAAATAAAATAACTAGGAATCACCTTAACCAAGGAGGTGAAAGGTCTCTACAATGAGAACTACAAATCACTGTTGAAAGAAATTAAAGAGCACACAAAAAATGGAAAGATATTCCATGCTCTTGGATTAGAAGAATTAACATTGTGAAAATGTCCATACTACACAAAGTGATCTACAGATTCAATGCAATCCCCATCAAATTGCCAATGACATTCTTCACAGAAACAGAAAAAACAATCCTAACATCTACATGGAAAAACAAAAGACCCTGAATAGCCAAAGAAATTCTGAGCAAAATAAATAAATAAATAAAGCCAGGGGCATAACATTACCTGACTTCAAATTATGCTACAAAGCTATAGCAACCAAAACAGCATGCAACTGGCATAAAAACAGAATCACAGACCAATGGAACAGAACAGAGAAGTCAGAAATCAACCCATTCACCTACAGTCAATTGACCTTCAACAAAGGCACCAAGAACATACATTGGGGGAAAGACCACCTCTTCAATAAATGGTGCTGGGAAAACTGGATATCCATATGTAGAAGAATGAAACTTAGACCTGTACCTCTCACCATATACTAAAATCAACTCAAAATGGAGTAAGACTTAAATATATGTCCTAAAACTATAAAACTCCTAAAAGAAACATATGGGAAACACTTCAAGAAGTAGGACTGGATAAAAACTTTATGAATATGACCCCAAAAGCACAGGCAAAAAAAGAAAAAAATAAACAAATTGGATTATATCAAACTAAAAAAGTAAAGGAAACAATTAACAGGGTGAAAAGACAACCTAGAGAATGGGAGAAAATATTTGCAAACTATGCATCTGACAAGGGATCAATATCCAGAATATACAAGGAACTCAAACAACTTCACCGTAAAAAAACAACCCATTAAAAAATGGGCAAAGGAGCTGAATAGACATTTCTCAAAGGAAAGTATACAAATGTCCATCAGACAAATGAAAAAATGCTCAACATTACTCAGCATCTGGGAAATGCAAATCAAAACCACATTAAGATATCATTTCACACCAGTTACACTGTCCTACATAAAAAAGACAGTAACAAATGCTGGCAAGGATGTGGAGAAAGGGGAACCCTCTCCTACACTGTTGGTGGGACTGTAAATTGGTGCAGCTATTATGGAAAATGGTATGCAGGTTCCTCAAACTACTACAGATAAAGCTACCATATGACCCAGCAATCCCACTGCTGTGTATATGCTCAAAGGAATGGTAATCATCATGTCGAAGGAATATTTGTATTCCCGTGTTTATCGCAGCTCTATTTACAATAGCCAAGAGTTGCAGCCAACCTAAATATTCATTGAATGACTGGATAAAAAAATGTGATATATTTATACAATGGAATACTACTCTGCTATAAAAAAGAATTAAATACTGCCATTTGCAGCAACATGGACGAACTTAGAGAAAATTATGTTAAGTGAAATAAGCCAGGCACAGAAAGAAAAATATTGCATGTCCTCACTTATATGTGAGAGGTAAAAAAAATAATAAAAGAAACAAAGAAACAAAGAACAATACAAAAATCACAATATTACGTTGAACTTTTTTTTTTTTTTCTTTTTTTTTGTCTTTTTCCGTGTCCGGCAACTGATCGCAACCCTCAGTGTTGCCCCCGTACCGGACCGGGGACCGGCAACGGGATTGCAACCCTCGGCGTTGCCCCCGCGCCTCACTCAGCCAGTGAGCAGGAACCGGTCTGTATGTGGGATCCGAACCCTCGGGCGGGAGCGCCGCCGCGCTTCCCAAGAGGCGCACTATCCAGTGCACCACCGGGCCGGCCCTTACGTTGAACTTTTGAGAGAAGAAAACAGAACTGAGGTTACCAGAGGTGGGAAAGAGGAAGGGAGAGGGGGAAAAGGGAGGAACTGGTAAAGGGCCATGAAAATCGATTTCACTGTATAATGAAGAATATACTAATTATCCTGATTTCAACATCACATATTGTACACAGGTACTGATATTCAGTGCTGTACCCCACAGTACAATCAACTATGTTCCAATATGAAATAACGCTTACTCTATGCCAAGTATTTTGGTGATGTTATCATAGTCCCTCATCATCATAATTCTATGGAGGAGTTAGGTCACTCTCTTTTACAAATAAACTGAGGCTCAGCGAGTTTAACTATAACTTGCCCCAGCTGGTGAAACCTTGATTTGCAGCTAAGTCTGTGCACTTAATCACTAAAATACCCTCACCTCTGAAAGAGGCCCCAATCAAGAAAGCTAGAGGAAAATAACACTGGGGGAGAATGGGAGATGGTGTTGGAACAATGTGCAGGAACCACATCAAGAAAGATATATTGGATTTTTTTCCTGGTAGTAAGTGGAGTCTCTAAAATGTTTTGAGCAATAGAACCACATGGTCAGATTTGCATTTTGGAAGGATCAGTCTGGTTTTGGGAAAGCCCAGATTTGGACAAGAGTAGAAGCAGACGGATGAGCTAGGAGGCCAGTACAGCAATCCAAGCCAGGGCGATGAGTTTCTGACGTGCAGCAAAGATAGCAAGACAATGATTGAATGTTCTTGATGAGAAAGAAGGGATTAGGACAAAACCTTTCCAGATTTGGGGCTTGTGTCACTGGGTGAAAGGTACAACCCTCATTGAGATGGGGAACACAGGAGAGGCAGGTTTTAAGAAGTGGGACAAGATTCGGATTTCTGATTCCCATTTGTAAGCATGTTGGGTTAGAAAGATCAGCAGGACGTGCAGACAGCAGGACGTGCAGACAGCCGGACGTACAAAGGAGGGAAAGAAGTCTAGGCTGGGAGTGTACAGTCAGGAGTCACCAGCCTCAAGACAGAGGATTAAAGCATAATAAGGAAAAATATATCAACAATGTTTCAAATATAATCATATTTTCGGCATGTTGCAATATTAGTAACTGAACAAAGCTATAAGACAAAAATTAATAAGACATTGCGGGGGCAAGGAGTTTATGGGAACTTTCTGTATTTCCTGCTCAATTTTGTTGCGAACTTAAAAATGTTCTAAAAAATGAAATCTATTTTTAAAAAAAGAAAAAAGAAAGAAAGAAAGAAAAGAATAATTTTTACCAAGGTCTAAGACCTAGACTCGGGGAAATGATGCTGAAGCCTGGGGATTTTTAAAATTCAATTTAAAATGATGACAAAACTTTTATGTGTATAATTGATTATAATTAAGTAGCAATGAGAACTGGGGGGGGAGAGAAATGAGTGTGATATTCACAAATAGGTAAATGAAGAGTATAAAATCAAATCAATGAATTAAATAATACTTATGAATAGACACAGATGGGGATGGTTGTTCCACTTACAACTCCCTTCGGTGGCCACGTCTTCGGCGCCCTCTTCCTCCATGTGAGAAATTAATCCCCCTCCTATTATTCTGAACATTAGTCCCGAATGAAAACTGTTATCGTTCTACATGGTCCTACCCTTCCAACACTCAATGATTAGCAGTGATTCGTAGTGTGTTAATATGAAACTTAGATGTAAGCAGGACCAAAGTCCTACCCTAGGATTTTTCAAACTACTGCTGAGGAAAGGAAATTTTGAGGATGCCATTCCAGAGCTACTGGCAGCCAGGACCCCTGTTGTTGGAGAAAGCTTATTTCAAAGAACAAAGTCAACACATGTACACACATGGAGGTAAGAGACAGAGTTTCAATGATAATGGATATCCTACCCTCGATTAGGTACATAATGCATATTTTATTATGTTAAGCATAGTACACATTTCCCACAGTTATTACAAGAATTAAAAGAAGTAATGCGTGGTACTGATAACACCAAGGTCAAGGGCTCGGATCCCTGTACCAGCCAGCTACTAAAAACAAAATAAAAGAAATAATGACTCTAGAGGCACTTTGTAAACTCAAAAAAAATTAATAAGATAGTTTTTAAAATTTATCTTTGACTCTTAAACCTAAGGACAAGTAGGAAACTTTAGGGATATGGATAAAGCCTTGCTTAAGGGGAGAATCTGACGGGGACTTGTAGGAACTTTGGGCCTATTTTTAGGTTGAGAGAGCAACTGATTCTATTTCTATCCCATCCACTTTGGGAATTAAGCCTTTCCTTTTCCTTCACCTAGGTAAATTACCAGTACATTGTACTTACCTGCCTTGAACCAGCTTTTTTTTCACTTTTGAATGAAATCAAAAGCACCCTCTTTCACCAACAAAAAGCAAATTACTTTTATTCTTTCATGGGTTCTAGGTTGATCTGGTTTCATAGTCTTTTTCTCTCTGACTTTCCCTAATCTCTTACTCTTTGGTGATTTATGAATTCTCTAGATGCAAAGCCCTAGGGCTGTAAACCTTAATCCCTGGATACTCACCCATGTCAGAAATTGTGTGTGTTGGGGCCGGCCCGGTGGCGCACTGCTACAGTGCGCCGCTTGTAAGCGTGGCAGCGCTCCCGCCCGAGGGTTCGGATCCCACATACAGACCGGTAGCTCACTGGCTGAGCGAGGTGTGGGGGCAACACCGAGGGTTGCAATCCCGTTGCCGGTCCTGGTCCGGTTCGGGCGCGACACTGAGGGTTGCGATCCGTTGCTGGTCACGAAAAAAGACAAAAGAAAGGAAAAAAAAAAAAAAAAAAGAACACGTGTGTGGGAGGGCCAGCCCGTGGCTCACTCAGGAGAGTGTGGTGCTGATAACACCAAGGCCATGGGTTCAGATCCTATATAGGGATGGCCAGTTAGCTCACTGGCTGAGCGTGGTGCTGACAACACCAAGTCAAGGGTTAAGATCCCCTTACCGGTCATCCTTTAAAAAAAAGAAAGAAATTGTGTGTGGGATGGGAGGGGGTGGAAGGATTCCGTGTGCAACTCTCTGCCTGAGGTAAGGCCCTGGTCTCTACCCTGCCATTCTACAGAGAGCAAGGCTGTCCCAGCAGCCAGGTCCAGAAATGACTGCTCGCACCGCAGGGAACAAAGTAGAAAGGAGAGAGTAGCAAAATCACTGTCCACAGAATCAGTAGGGAAGTGATTTTAGGCAGAGGTAGAGAGTATTCAGCCACTCATAAGTCAGGGATTTTATGCTGGGTGTTTATTAAATCAGTCGTTGCTCTGTTTGATAAAGTGGTTTATCCCAAACATTGACAACTGCATAAATTGCTTCTAAAGATAATTCTATATTGTAATCAGATCTTTTTTAAGTAAAACCCTCTGACTGTTTTATCATGCATTTTCTTTCCCTAATTCCTTCAAATGTTTAGTAATTCACTTGTCACAAAAGCCCACAAAAATTTGCATTTTTAAAGAAAATGCACTATCAAAGGATGAAAACTTCATTTATTGCCTGCATAATTACACTTACAATGTTTTTCATTTTAGGATAATTTTAGACTCTTTATTGAGCTATCATGCGTATCTTTCTAAAGCACATGGATTCTGTCAACCCAATAGCTACTCTCAAATTTAGTTGCCATTTGCAACAAAAATCTACATTGGGGAGGGCTGGCCCGGTGGCGCACTTGATAGAGTGCGGCACTTGGGAGTGCAGCGGCGCTCCCGCCGAGGGTTCAGATCCCATATAGAGACCGGTCCGCTTACTGGTTGAGCGCGGTGCGGGCGCGACACTGAGGGTTGCGATCCCATTGCCAGTGACGAAAAAAGACAAAAAGGAAAAAAGAAAAATCTACATTGGGGAAAAGACTGCGTCTTCAACAAGTGGTGCTGGCAAAACTGGATATCCATATGCAGAAGAATGAAACTAGATATGCATCTCTCACCATACACTAAAGTCAACTCAAAATGGATTAAAGACTTAAGTATAAGACCTGAAACTGTAAAATTACTAATGGAAAATATAGGTGAAACACTTCAGGAACTAGGTCTGGGCACAGACTTTATGAACATGAGCCTGAAAGCACAAGCAGCAAAAGAAGAAATAAACAAATGGGACTACATCAAACTAAAAAGTTTCTGCACAGCAAAGGAAGCAATCAACAGAGTGAAATGACAGCCTACAGAGTGGGAGAAAATTTTTGCTAACTATGCATCTGACAAGGGATTAATAGCCATAATATACAAGGAACTCAAACAATTATATAGTAAAAAAACAAACAACACAATTAAAAAATGGGCAAAGGAGCTGAAGAGACATTTTTCAAAGGAAGACATATAAGTGGCCAACAGGTACATCAAAAAGTGCTCAACATCACTAGTCATCAGGGTAATGCCAATTAATACTACACTGACATAACCACCTCACCCCAGTTAGACTGGCTATAATCAAAAAGATGGTGAATAACAAATGCTGGTGAGGGTGTGGAGAGAAGGGAACACTCCTACACTATTTGGGGGGCTGTAAATTAGTACAACCACTATGGAAAACAGTATGGAGGTTTCTCGAACAACTACAGATCTTCCATACAATCCAGCAATCCCACTTCTGGGTATATACCCAGAGGAATGGAAATCATCATGTCAAAGGGATGCCTGCACTCCCATGTTCATTGCAGCTCTATTCACAATAGCCAAGACATGGAACCAACCTAAATGTCCATCGATGGATGACTGGATAAGGAAACTGTGGTATATATACACCATGGAATACTACTCTGCCATAAAAAAGAATGAAATACTCCCATTTGCAACAACATGGATGAGCCTGGAGAAACTTATGTTGAGTGAAATGAGCAAAGCTCAGAGGGATAAATACCACATGTACTCACTCATAAGTAGGAGCTAAGAGAGAAAGGAGGAAGGAAAGAAAGACCACAGTGGTGCGTTGGACTTGAGGGAGAGAACATTCTTTGGGCTACAAAGTGGAGGGGGGCAGAAGGAAGGAGGGAGAGGGAGGTTGGGGATAATTGGGTGGGGGACACCGGGTACAAATGCAATTTGTGGTTATGGGTATACAGCCAGTATGAATCTGGCCCCCTGAGAGGGAGGTTGGGGATAATTGGGTGGGGGACACCGGGTACAAATGCAATTTGTGGTTATGGGTATACAGCCAGTATGAATCTGGCCCCCTTATCATGGGCACGAGGGGTGACAATCAGCTTTGTATCTCATGAATATTCATAACCAATAAAAAAAATTTAGTTGCCATTTGGGGGACTAAATAACTTGTAGGCAACAGCTATACAACTACTAAACAATTGGGTGGCACTCGATTCAGTTAATTTGCCAGAGTTGTGTTTTAAGAAAACTAAATCATACAGTTCAGACCAAGTGCATTGTTTCCATCCCTCATTCCACATGTGAATCTAACACACTTGATTTCTCAGTCCAGGTCCCACTGACTTATCCCAGACCTTGACAAGAGCTTGCCAAACCGTCATATTAAAAGTGAATCCACAACTCACATGAATGACTACTTTTCATAGCTTCACTTTATATATTCCCTCTATCACAAAAAATACATGTACATATATTTATACATATGCAGGACTTCTCAAAGCCTTGAGGTAGGGAAAAGAGATTGGATATTTGGGCATGGCTGGGAATGTCACTATTTCTTTAATGCTTGTTATGAGAATTATGCTCAGAATGAGCACTATTATGACATTGTGCTAAATTTTTACATGCAGTAGGTTCTAGTTTTATCTTCATTTCAAACTGGAGAAACTGAGTGTTGTAGACACAATAATGACTTCCCAAAGATGTACATGTCCTAATCCCTGGAACCACTGAATATGTTACCTTACATGGTAAAAGGGACTTCATAACTGTGATTGGGGATCTTGAGATGGGAAGATTATCCTGGATTATTGAGGTGGAACCGATATAATCACAGGGTTCTTATTAGAAAAAGAGAGAGAGGCAGGAGAGTCAGAGAAGGAGATGTGATGACAGAAGCAGAGGTTAGAGTGATGCAGGGCCACAAACCAAGGAATGTAGACAGTCTCCAGAAGCTAGAAAAGTCAAGGAAATGGATTCTCCTCTAGAGCCTACAGAAGTAACACAGCCCTGCTGACTCCTTGGTTTTAGCCCAGTGAGACTAATCTTAGACTTTTGGCCCCCAGAACTGTACCTATAAATTTGCATTAGCTTAAGCCACTAAATTTGTTCTAATCTGTTACAGCAGCGATAGGGAACTAATACACTGAGATTTTGTAAGGTTAAGTAATTTTTCAAGACCTTCTAGCTTGTAAGTGGCAGAATTAAAACCCAGGTTCACCTGACTTCAGAAACAGACTCTTAATCAACAGGAGGAATTTGTCTTTTTTTTTTTTTTTTTGTGACCGGTAAGGGGACCGCAACCCTTGGCTTGGTGTCGTCCGCACCACGCTCAGCCAGTGAGCGCACCGGCCATCCCTATATAGGATAGGAACCCGCGGCGGGAGCGTCACTGCGCTCCCAGTGCTGCACTCTCCCGAGTGCGCCACGGGGTCGGCCCAACAGGAGGAATTTGGAGAAGCATAATGGGGATGATACACAGGTCAGGTTCAAGGGTGAGAATCTAAACCTCAAGCAAAGGTGACGAAGTTGAATGCCTACCACATGTTAGATAATGTAAGTGTGAAGTAGGCTGGGTTTAATTAAGGTACAGCCTAAATAAGGTGGACAATAGCAATTCACAATCTTCCTATACAGATGTTTTGTTTTGTTTTGTTTTGGTGGCTGTCCAGTAGAGGGACCAAAACCCTTGACCTTTCTTCCCATATGTTGAAGAGCAACAGAAAAGGGTGCGGACTATGGTAAACTGGAGAGCAGCTGAAGAGGGGAGCACTCCCTGGTCAGCTCCAGCTAAATGTCGTCATGTAGGAAGGTGGGCCTAGAATTGCCAAGTCTGATTTCTCAAGAAAAGCCAGAAGTCCTGATTTCTCTGTGGTTCAGATTTTTAAAGATGGGAAACAAATTGAAACTTTGTTAAAATACTGCATAGCAACCTGAGTGAAAAAGCTTCATATATCTGAACATGGGCCAATACCAATATGTGCATGTCCCTCTCTGTGATTGCTGGCTATGAGGATCTGGAGGGGACAGAGCACTCTTGAGAAATTTTAACCTGACATGCACATATGGGTTTAAGATTAGTTTGTGTGTATCTACATGGGCATACCTATAGGTATGCAGAAAGGGTGTTTTTCTCTTTCTGTGCCTGACTTGTTTCACTTAATATCATTTTCTCTAAGTCCATCCATGTTGTTGCGAATGGGAGTATTTCATTCTTTTTTATAGCAGAGTAGCATTCCATTGTGTAGATGTACCACCGTTTCCTTATCCACTTATCGAATGATGGACATTTGGGCTAGTTCCAGCTCTTGGCTATTGTACATAGAGCTGCAGTAAACATTGGAATACAGGTATCCCTTCGGCATGATGATTTCCATTCCTCTGGGTATATTCCCAGCAGTGGGATAGCTGGGTCGTATGCTAGATCTATCTGTAATTGTTTGAGGAACCTCCATACCATTTTCCATAAAGGCTGCACCATTTTGCAGTCCCACCAACAGTGTATGAGAGTTCCTTTTACTCCGCAACCTCGCCAGCACTTATCATTCTCAATACTACACGTTCTCACTTATTTGTGGGAGCTAAAAATTAATAAATAAATAAACACAAAAACAAATAAAGGGTGCGGGGAAGAAGACAGAATAACCACAAAAATTCCTTGAACTATTTAAGCGAAGTGCACAGATACGATTTGGTGGGGGGAAGAGAGGGTGTGGAGAGGAACAGGCAAAGGGGCACGAAAATCAAGTACAGTGTATTTTGAGAAGTAAAATTAAATTGAATTAAATTAATTAAAAAAATAAAATTAAAATAAAAGTAATATCTATCTGATTTTGTGGAGTAAATGTAGGAGATGCTAAAAAGGGGGGGTTTCTCTATATACAGATATTTGTGTAACTGAAAGTTTTAAGATAATCCATTTTAAAGCTAGTATTTAAATAAACTATCAAATAGCATAGGTTATCAAATGGACATATCATAGCAAATACAGCTCAAGACCATTGAGCTTTCCCATTTTGCTTTGGGAATACTACATTTCTAAATTCTTTGGCATGCTGCTTTAAAAATCTCTTATCTGTATGGTTATATAAATATGAAAAGCACAATTTCTATTTTCCCCAAAATCACAGCCTAGATTTTAAAACCATAAATTGTTTCTAAGAACTTGTCAAAAAAGCAAAGGGATGTGGGCAAGGGTCAGCCTTGTTTTATCTTATTGTTTTTTTCTTTAAAAAAAAAAAAAAAAAGACCTCAAGAGAGAGGAAACAGCATTGGTTTTAGCTTCTTGCAGGCATTTTTTTGGAATTCCAACATGTAACCGTTTGAAGTCCCCTCAGTAAAACTGAATGCGCTGTCCGTCTTCACAGAGCTCAGAGCCACATGTCTGCTCACTGAGCATGGCCCTGCTGCAGCGGCTCTTCCTAATACTTCATGGAGACGGGCACAAAATAAGCCTCCTCTCACCCTTCCCTCCTAAAGGACAGATTTACTCCCTTTCACTCACACCTATCCCCACCTGCCCAGTGATATAGTCTCACAGCAGTCACAGCAGCAGGTCTAAACCCAATACATCATTGCACTACTAAAGTCTAGAAAGAAACCTTGTTTAATATTCTCTTGTGTGGTATCTGAGGGAGGCAATTCATACACCCTATGCACACTTTTCAGTTATTCTAGTTACTTCTTTAAAAATGTTTAAAGTGCCTTATATGACATAAAAGTTCAGTTAGTATACAAACAACTTACATTTGTATAGCTATTTTTTTTTTAATCTTTAGGGCAAAGAAAGACAACAACAATAAGAGGGACCCTTGACTGAAAGCCACTACATACATGCCAGGCTTGTTTTATTTATTATCCTATTTAGCCTCATAGCATTGCAGTGAAGTAGTTATTATCCCCTCTTTACAGTTTACAGATGAGCAAACTGGAGCACAGTTGGTAAGCAGTGGCACTAAGGCCTCTCTGGATCCTAAGGGAAGTTTTTCCAGACACTTCACACTTCATCGATCGAATGTGCACTCAGATTCACTGTCTGCTATTTAGGAAAGCCTTGACCTTGACATCTACAAAATGGGACAATAGTAATATTTGAAACAAGTTGTTGGATACCATTTAGCATCACAGAGTCCAGTGAATGGAAATGATTATAATCTAATACCCTAACAGAATATATTGTTGCGATGCTGACCTTGATAAGGTCTGAACCCTCTGTATAGAATATACTGGGGAAAATCTCAGGACCACACGCAACAGAGGATAGTTGTCAACGACATGAGCCACTTCCACACTCTGGCCCCATATCTCCACCCTTAAAGAGTACAGAAAGTACGAGTTACTCCACATGTTGCCAAGCAACTTGCCAAGTGACTTCAGGGGCAGGACAGTCCCAAGTAATACTCCTTCCTTGTCGTTTGCCCTTTCTGTCACACACCTATCTATTCTCATCTCCTTCTCATTCAGCTACAGTCATTGCAATTCCCACCAAGGAACCGGTTCAATTCTCTCTTTGGATTTTAAATTCCACTGGAACATCCTTTTAGGTGTTATCTATTATATCCTCCAGGATCAGCCCAACTCCAGAGACCCTTCAAGGTCAAACCATTTTGTCACCAGCTGAGGTTCAAATTTTTCATTCTGGTCAAGTCCAGTCCATGTAAGCAAAACAAATTTGTATTCCACCATAGTTCTGGCCTTCAGAATTAATTCAATCAATTTCATTTCAAGATATCTCTTCCTAGGGGCCACTTACAGTAATTGATTTATGGGGGAAAAAAACACAGGAAAGAATCAAGGAAAGGTAACAGAAGCATATGCTCTTATTTAAGGTCCAAACACATGTCATCTCCTGCATAAGGCCTTCCCCACCAACTGGAAGTTCTTTCTAAATAGTTATTTATGAACATATTCTACCTTCACTATTAGATTGAGAGCTCCTTCAGCCCAGTAGCCAGTCCATATTTACCTTTTTAATCTCTATTGTGTGTAGCACAGCTGTAGATATGTCTATTCAATGAGTACCTGTGTGCTGTATTTATTTGTGTATATATCAACGTGTGTGTACACATGAAACTAAGTTCGGCACTGAGAGAACATCTCTGTATATAAAGGAATTAGAAACTTTCTGAAAGCTTAAGTCAGTTATCTTTGATAAGAAAAGTGCTAACATCAGTTGCACACAATACTGAAAAACATATACTTAGGCATTTTTTTTTTTTTTTTTTTGTCCTTTTTGAGACTGGCTGCACCGTGCTCAGCCAGTGAGGCTGAGCCAGTGAGCGGTGAGCCAGTGAGCGGTCATCCCTATATAGGATCCGAACCCGCGGCGGGAGCGCTGCTGCACTCCCAGCGCCGTACTCTCCCGAGTGCGCCACGGGCTCAGCCCTATACTTAGGCATTTCTTGTGCACCATAAATTGTCTGTTAAAAGTCTGAAGCTATTATTCTCATAATACAAAATCATGTATACAACTGGAGATATAATTTTTTCAAAATAAAACGTTTCATATCCTAAGTGTGATTTTTAAAACAGCATTCTGTGCTAAGAACTTTATTAGAAAATAAATCATTTACTCACCCATTGATGCTCACAGTCATCCAATAACAATAAAATTCTTCCTTACTTTTTACCAACTTGTACCTTCTTACTTTTGTGTGTGTGCTCAATTTTTTTAGTAGGCAAATTTAGATTTTAACCTATAACATCAGTAATATTATCTTAAGTGTTAAATTAGCTAGCGTTATTTCAACATTTCTCTAAAATACATCTTAAGATCACATTAGAAATTTGCTGGGAATTTAGTATATAAATGAATTAATGAAAGGAAACTTTAGGTAGAAGAGTATTTGAAATGTATCTGAGAGGAAAGATTTCCAAATTCTATCCTATATTAAAAAGTGAGTCCCTTTCTTTTTCCTGAGAAGAAAAAAGTTATCAACAGGCTAGAATTTTGCATCTTTAAGTTTGGAGAAGAATTGAAACCAAGACGACTTCAAATTATTAGACTTTAAAATTTTTTCACTTGTACAGTAACACCCAGGAAGGGCTGCCTTTCTAAGTGCTGATAAAATCACCTCCAGACCTGCCCAAGATATTATACCCTACTTGACCACAGTAAAAGAAAGAATAAATCCTTTTGCTCAGTATTATTTTAACTCGTGATTTAAAGCTACACTGCCGGACGTTTCAAAATTGTTCATACAGTCTTAAATAACATGACTAAACAGTGCTCCCTCACAAATTCGATGACATTTCGATTTTGAAATTATATTCTACCCCCTGGATTCCCTTAAATTACCCTATGTCAATATCATAGGAATCGCAACAACGCAATCCATGCAAATACAGGTCTGCATTCTTTCCTTCTGTCTTTAAAAGCCCCCCTCTGCAGTCTGTGCTATAGCACCATGCTGCAGCATCCCTGCACTTGAACTTGGGCATAGGCTTTCCAGGACTGCAGGCAGAGAGAGCCCTTACCGCATTCCTTCTGAACCTCATCTTGCCTCTCGGGGGATTTGCTTCTGCCATCTCTCCTATCCACAATTACACTCTTCTTTTCCAATTGTCAATGCAACATTGATGAAATATGAGCTGCTTCTTGGGTAGTATTTAAAAACGGCAGCCAAAAATCTCTATCAGACAAAGCTACCGTAGCTGCTTTCATTACCTCCGTGGCACCGCTGCAGAAAAACCACTATCCCTGATTAGTCAGCTGACAGATCCTTCCCTGCTGTTCATTGTAATTCAGAGTTAACACATTCCCCCAGTTACTTAGCCTGATTGAACCTCGTGGATTAGCTTGTGCTGAGCTGCTCAAGAAGATCAGGCATGTCCTAAGAGTAGAGAAAGGAAAAAACCGACTCTTCCTAGGGGCAGTCTTGATGGGACTGGCTTTCTCCTCTGCGCAGTTTGATTTTTAAGGTGGAATGCTCAGAATCTTTGTGAAGGTAGTACTAACTGATACCTTATTCTCTTGTCTGTGACTTACATTTCAATTCTGTTTTGTCTTTTATTTTTATTAAATTCTAGTCAGGGTTTAAACCTGGTGAAAGGTTACAGTTTGTGAAATTTTGTTCTGATAATAATCTAGAAAGAACAGAATATGCAAACTTTTTAAGATGGATGGGACTCTCTCCCAAATTCCCAAATGAACCTTTCCCCAAAATGTATGACTAAAACAAACAAATAAAAAAAACCCTGCCTCCTCTCATTAATTATGAAGTACAACCTAACTGCTTTAGTTTATTTTGGGGGGTTGTTGGTTGTGGTGGTGGTTTTTCGTGTGTTTTGTTTGTTTTTTGGGGTTTTTTTTTTTTTTTGCAGCTGGCTGGGATGGGGGTTTTGTTTATTTTGGAATCTGCAGACTAAGGTCTTCAAACTGAATTGTAGGATTATTTCACAGACACTCGTTTAAAATAATACACCTATCTACACATTGGTAGCTTTCACCAAAAATCCTTTCTGAATGCCAACTTTTGCTCTCAAAATTAACTTGTATTCTATATTTACCTTTATTTCAAACAGTGCCCAATAGCTATTAATGGTTGAGATATAACTAATGTGCTCTTGAGTATGAAGATAGAAACTATACCACAAGCAAAAGTATTTAAAATGTTAAAAAGAAACAACACCTAAAACAACCTATAGCCAGTTACATGTCATCAGCACCTGCACCCCCACTCTTGCCCAGTAGCATCAATTTGGAAGCTATTAGAATAAAAGGACCCGGAATTCCAAGCTCGTTACTGAGCATGGTTCATACTTCCCCACTGAGAGAGCAGCCCTAGGAAAACAAAAAGGGAGTGTCACTCCCCAAGAAACAAGTCATTACCCCTCTGTTGACCTCCGACTGACAGGTTCGAGACCTAATCTTACATTTCTCTTTTTTGAAAAATAAGACCTCTATTCCAAGCAACCTATTTGAATAATAATAATAATATAACCAAAAAACTGATGCCATGTGCCAGTCACACAATAAAAATTTAGTCAAGAAAGTACTGTGTTGGCCAAAAGAAAAAAACCTCAAAAATGTTTTATGGCAAGAAGTGCTATATTTAATATAAAAGAATCAATCATTGGCATAAAGTAAGGCTGCTCACCAGGCCCAAGGACCAATCATGAAAGGCCAGAGCGAGGGAAATAGCTTTTACTTCATTTAGCTCCATCGCTCTATAGTACATGGAGGGCAGATTTACTCTATCCAAGGGAGTTTTATCTTTTTCTAAAAAACACTGGATTTATTTGTTTATCCCAAAGTCATTTGGAAAATGATAGAAAGCAGCAGATGGAAAAGGCACCAAGTGGAATTCAGGAAATTTCAATTCCTGCTCTGGCTCTGTTGGTTACTTAGCTATTTGACCTTGGATTCATCACATAACCTTTCCAAAGTGCACCTATCAATGTAATTTCATCATCTATAAGACAATTATCGCCATACCTGTCTGCAGTACTTCATCAAGAAATAAAGAGTATCAACATTACTTTTAAAAAGTGAATGCTTTTGAAAAAGCAAAAATATACTAAGTTAAGGTTTTGCTATTTTAGTAACTCATGTGACTATAGTGTTTACTCTTCACTCCTTATGATTAAACACTTCCGTTAAACAAATAAACAAAATCAGTTTGCTGACTTGACCAAGATGAGGAGTAATTCATGTTGGGTATGAAACAAGGATCTCACTTATTTCACCCCATGAGTGCCAGTGTATTTTTTATGCTCGTTGACAAGATAATATAGCAAAAAGAACATTGGCTCAGAAATCCAACAACGTAGATTTTTGTCTTGCCTTTGCAACTAAATCAACTTCCTCGGGGGGGATTGGCCTCCTAAGTCAGTCAGGAGACAGAATAAGAATCTCAAAGAAAAAAATATATTGATTCCCAGCTACTCTGGTCTCATAGAAAAAGTTGGACGCTTGGTAGTTCCACAGACAGCCCCCATCTTGCCAGCTCAGAAGGAGTCTGTGAGTTCCTACTCTCCCTCCTCTTTTATGAAAGGGAAGTGTCTCAGACAACGTCACTATTTCCTGGTGAGCCTAATAATGTAGAAGATCATCTTGGCTGTGGGCTGGATTACATCTCATATAGTTTCCTTTAGGGAAACTGTTTTCTCTCTCTGGATCTTGGGAAGCTAGGAACTAGATTCCAGTAGGGGATATATGTCACTTTGCAGGTGACTCATGCCCTATCTTATCCGAAGGAAAAGAAAAAAAAGTCTAGAAAGATGCATATCAGAATGTTAAAAAAGTGCTTATTTCTGAGTGGCTAGATGACTGACTATTGTTTTAAACTTTCTTCTTTATACTTTTCCACATACGATGAGTATACAACACAGCTATTTCCAATTTTAAAAAAAATTCTCATAGAAACTTGCCTGGCTCTGAAAGACATATAGAACCACGAGTCTCTTCTCACCCATAACTTTAACCATTAACTACTAATTCTTCCCATTAGGTTTCATTTTGGGTGGAGTTGTTTACCTCAGTCTCCTATACAAACTCTTCTTCCTGCTCTTGCTACTCACCGTCCCATCTATTTTTATTGTCTTCATCCATATTAAAATAATCTGTGCCACCCAAAAATAAAAAGTATAATGTTAAACAAAAATAAAAAGTTACTGTAGAATGCACAGTACTTACTGAGATTTTTTGGAGAGAGATTTTAAGAGAAGACCATGTATCCAATCTTCGGTCCAGAATAATGGTGAACCGGGAGTCAGATCCATTTTGCCTGCAAGATAAGAGGAAGTAATAAGATTTTCTTAGTAATAACCCAAATTTGCTATAAATGTCTTTACTCTATTTCTGATTATTTCACTTACATTTGATGTCTTGACTAAAGACAGATTTGGATTTGGAAAGCTATCACAAAATGCTACTTTTTGGCACTAATGTCAATATTTTAAATAGGAAAGGGGTAGTGTAATGAAGATAGGTCACTAAAATGGATTTGGAATATTGCGATCTTGGGTGCGGGAGAACTGAAAAGACAGCTGTCCTTCATGACATCAAATTTAACTTCCTATGGCAATCTATCATGAGCCCGTGATCCATTCATTAATTCAGAAAAAAAAAAAAAAAACACTGTTAAATATATTTTTCTATCTCTAGTCTGCTCCTTGAGGGAATGCAGTTTAATGAATGATATAACTTTTATTTGTCCTAAAAAGACCACTTTCAAGCTTCAGCAGGTAGACTGTAAATTTAATTTTCCAGGATTTGATTTTTGTTCATGAGACTCATCAAATTTTACCATCCTAGATTTGTGCCCTTATTCTTCAGTGTTAGTAACTGGATAATGCTTCCTTTAAAAAGTGTGTCTTCGACATAAATAAAATCTCTAAGAAAGCTTTTGAAACTTTTCATTTTAAAGCATTCTAGCTCCAAATAATTTCTAATATCAGTACATTCTTCCTAGTATCTCCCAATACCACCATTGCGTCTATTTAAGATTCAGTCTTCTTGAGTTATCCTCAGAAGAAATGACAATGGCTGTCCTCATTCTTGGCTGGTAAGATTTCCTTTTAAACAAAATAAAGTCTTAATGTATGATTATCATTCTCAACCTATGTTCTTCTTCATGGGGACAAATACTTCTAGACTCCCAATTTTGTTTTCACAGATCCTCAGTATAATTTTTATAGGAATTTAGGTAGCTCTCAGCTTCCCCTTCTAAGTTATATTATCCACTCTGAAGGTAAGTCTGCTGATTATTCACAATAATAATAGTAATAATAATAATAATAGCTATACTATCGAGCCATTTTCCTGCTATGACATTCAAATGGGTACCTGATATAAAACAAATTGGGAAAAATGTAATAAAATGGTATACCTTGCAATAGATGTCAGGTAAGTGAGTACTTTTGCTAGAACATTCTCTGGTATGCATCTGAAATTACAGTTTTCTGGAAATGTAATAATCCAAGCATTATCCTTTCCCCGTCCACCTGAAATAGTAGAACAAGATCAACTGAGTTAACAGTTTACGTGACACAAGGAAGAGGATTTTAGATTTGAGGACAGTTGTTAGAAGACCATTTTAGGCCAATGAAAAACTTTGTAAGGATGATGATCTCCACATAAACCAAAATGGCACCGAGCTCCTGACACCTTAAGTTTAAAAAGTGGTAAAATGGTTTCTAAATGACAAAAGAAAAAGAAAAAGAAAAAAAGGTAAAATGAATGAATATAGACAGAGAAAAACTTCATGGAAGGCATATAATAAATGTGGTTGAAAAAATAGCTGATTCCCCAAGTTGGACAACCAAGAGGTTTGCGAAATAACTATTTCTTTACCAATGTTATGAGCCTACATTCAAAATGAGTGATTGACAGCTTGACAACAAGTAGAAAACTTGATGTAATCAACTTCTTAGAGTAATGGTGGCATGAAAGAAGGCAGGGTACAAGTATAGGAAAAAAGTGATGGCCTAATGTATTTGTGGAAGAAACAACAAAAGCAATAATAGCAACAATGGCATAGGAATTTTATTAATGCAAAAAAAAAAAGCCACAAATTTTCTGTGGGTTAAAATTCAATGTGCGGCCCCACTGGGGGTGTGAGGTCTACGTGGGGGTATGAGGTTGAGGCAGGCCCCTCCCATACCCTCAATGCCATGAACTTGGAACAGCTATGTCAAACATTACCTTGACCAGGTGGGCATCCCTAACCCCAGAGTAGCATGGGTCCAGGGGCTCTTAGGCAAGACTGCCCTGAGCCTATTTCCACAAGGATAACTGTCATTGGGGTTCTTGGTGGGGACTGATTGGACCAGCCCTGGGCTTTCATTCTGGGGTAAACTCTCATCTTTCCACCTGTCTCTCCATTTAGCTCAATAGCCCTCTATGCAGCTTGGAGTATAAGAAACATTGAGAAAGAAAGCCACCTAAGGGCAGAGATGAGCCTCATACCTGTTTAAGGTCCCAATCTGCTGCTGGCCTAACACCTGCTCACAGAGTAGGTACTCAATAATTACTAAGTGATAAATGAAATTTGAATAATTATTTTAGGAGGAAAGTTGCAGGGCATCCTTTGATTTAGCTTGCTAATAGAAATTTTTGAAAGGTTTAGTTGTGATTCTTATTTGGCTGAATATAAGTGAATAAAGATATAAAAAATAAAAAGATATTTTTAAAAATTCAATGTGCAGTAAAAATATGACAATGGCAAATAAAATAGAATGGAATGATAAAAACAATCCTAAACAAGGCAGAAATGGAGGGGAAAAAAATAAATGAGACAAATAAAAAATGAATAGGAAGTACTAGATTTAAACCCAACCCTATGAATAATCACATCAAATATAAATGATCTAGACACTGCAATTAAAAGTCAGATCATAAAAATGGATAAAAGAATACACAACTATACACTACCTACAAGAAACACACTTTAAATACAAATGTACAAATGCATTAAAAGCAAAAGCATGAAAATGGATATACCATATCCACATTAATACTAGTCAAAATGAAGCTGTCTAATATTAAATAAAGTAGATTTCAGAGCCAAGAACATCATTAGATATTGAGAAGGTCATTTGATAATGATAAAGAGATCAATTCAGCAAGGGGACATAATCCTAAATGCTTACACACCTAATAATAGAGCTTCAAAAGACATGAAGAAAAAACAGATATAGCTGCAAAGAGAAATAGATAAATTCACAATTTTAGCCAGAAATTTCATCACTCATTTCTCAATAATTTATAGAACAAGTAGACAAAAATTTTCAAGGATATTATATACCTAAACAACACCCTCAACCAACATGACCTAATTGACATTATAGAACTCCAACCAACAAAAGCAGAATACACATTCTTTAGTGCATGTGGGAAAAGATCAAATAATGATTTGCTGTAAGCCTTACAAGTGAAACTTGAGAGACAGTCCTAATTGTCAAATTGTCTTTTGAATCAAGCTAGTCCAAATTGTGAAATCAAATGATGATTAATCTTCACTACATGATATCCTTGAATTAAAGAGCAGGGTGAAGATAACCAGTGAGAATGAAGACGTCCACCCAAATGGGTGATGAAATGTAAATGGATTAAACTTCCCATTCAAAAGAGACAGACTCACTGATTGAATAGAAGGCTAGAACCAAATACATGCTGTCTTCAAGAGACTCACCTCACCTGCAAACTCACCTCACCTGCAAAGATACACAGACTGAAAGTGAAAGGATGGAAAAAGATGTATCACACAAATGTAAAACAAAAACGAGCAGGAGTAACTATTCTTATATTGGATAAAATAGACTTTAAACCAAAAACCATAAAAAGAGACAAAGAAGGCCACTATAATAGATGTAAAAATTTCAAAAAATATTAGCAAGCAGAATACAACAACACATCAAAAAAATTATACACCGTGATCAAGTGGGATTCATCCCAGGGATGCAGGGATGTTTCAACATACACAAGTCAATAAATGTGATACCCCATATCAACAAAATCCAGGACAAAAACCATATGATTATCTCAATACATGCAGAAAAGCATTCAACATCCCTTCATGATAAAGACTCTCAGCAAATTAAGGTGTAGAAGGAAAGAATCTCAACACAATAAAAGCCATATATGACAAACTAATAGCCAATATCATCATGAATGGAGAAAAACTGAAAGCTTTTCCCTTAAGAACAGGAACAAAATAAGGATGCCTACTCTCACCACTCCCATTTAATATTGTATCAGAAGTACTAGCCAGAGCAATCAGGCAAGAGAAAGACATAAAGGGCATCCAGATTAGAATAGACAAGGTCAAACTCTCTGTTTCCAGATGACATGACCCTATATATAGAAAAACCTAAAGACTCTACAAAAAAACTCTTAGGGCTGATAAACAATTTCAGTAATGTCACAGGATACAAAATCAACATACAAAACTCAGTAATGTTTTTATATTCCAATAATGAACTAGCAGAAAAAGAAATCAAGAAAGCAAGGACATTTACAATAATCACCAAAAAAATAAAATACTTAGGAATTAATTTAACCAAGGAGGCAAAAGACCTCTACAATGAGAACTATAAAACACTACTTAAGGAAATTAAAGAGGACACAAAAAGGTGGAAAGACATTCTATACTCTTGGATTAGAAGAATTAACATTGTGAAAATGTCCATACTACCCAAAGAGACCTACAGATTCAATACAAACCCCATCAAAATACCAATGATATTCTTCACAGAAATAGAAAAAACAATCCTAACATTCATATGGAGCAACAAAAGACCCTGAATAGCCAAAACAATCCTGAGCAAAAAAATAAAGCTGGAGGCATAACACTACCTGACTTCAGATTATATTACAAAACTACAGTGATGAAAACAGCATGGTACTGGCATAAAAACAGACACTTGGGCCAATGGAACAGAACAGAGAACCCAGAAATCAGCCCACAGACTTATAGCCAACTGATCTTTGAGAAAGGCAACAAGAACATACATTGGGGAAATGACCACCTCTTCAGTAAATGGTGCTTGGAAAATTGGACATTCATATGCAGAAGAATGAAACTGCACCTCTCAACATTACCAAAATCAGCTCAAAATGGATTAAAGACTTAAGTATAATAACCAAAATCATAAAACTACTAAAAGAAAACATAGGAGAAACACTTCAGGTAGTAGGACTTGGCAAAGACTTTATGAATAAAACCCCAAAAGTATGAGCAACAATAGAAAAATTAAACAAATAGGATTATAGCCAACCAAAAAGCTTCTGCACAGCAAAGGAAACAATCAACAGAGCAAAAAGACAACCTACAGAATGGGAGAAAATGTTTGCAAACTACACCTCCAACAAGGGATTAATATCCAGAACACAGAAAGAACTCAAACAACTTGACACTAAAAAAAAAACAAGTAACCTGCTTTAAAAAGGGCAGAGGAGATGAATAGTCATTTTTCAAAGGAAGACATACAAATGGCCAACAGACACATGAAAAAATGCTCAACATCACTAATCATCAGGGAAATGCAAATCAAAACCACACTGAGATATCATCTCACCCCACTTAGAGGCCAATATTAAAAAGACCAAAAACAACAAATGCTGGCAAGGATGCAGGGAAAGGGGAACTCTTCTACACTGCTTGTGGGACTGCAAATTAGCACAGTCATTATGGAAAATAATATGGAGGTTTCTCAAACAACGACAGATAGAACTACCATATGATCCAGCAATCTCACTGCTGAGTGTATATCCAAAGGGATGGAAATCATCATGTCAAAGGGACACCTGTACTCCCATGTTTACAGCAGCTCTATTTACAATAGCCAAAATATGGAACCAACCTAAATGGCCATCGACGGACAACTGGATAAGGAAAATGTGGTATATACACAACGGAATACTACTCAGCCATAAAAAAGAATGAAATTCTGCCCTTCACTGCCAATGGATGAGCTTGGAGAACATTATGGTAAGCGAAATAAGACAGGCACAGAAAGAGAAATACAGCATGCCCTAAAAGGAAGGAAGGAAGGAAGGAAGGAAGGAAGGAAGGAAGGAAGGAAGGAAGGAAGGAAGGAAGGAAGGGAGGGAGAAAAGGAAGGAAGGAAGGAAGGAAGGAAGGAAGGAAGGAAGGAAGGAAGGAAGGAAGGAAGGAAGGAAGGGAGGGAGAAAAGGAAGGAAGGAAGGAAGGAAGGAAGGAAGGAAGGAAGGAAGGAAGGAAGGAAGGAAGGAAGGAAGGGAGGGAGGAAGGAAAGTCCACAAAAATACACTGAACTTTCAGAAGGAGAGAACAAATCTGTGGTTACTAGAGATGGGAAAGGGGAAGGTATATTAGTCCGTTTTGTGTTGCTGTAACAGAATACCTGAGACTGGGTAATTTATAAAGAAAAAGGACATTTATTGCTTACAGTTTCTGAGGCTGGGAAGTCCAAAGTCCATCTGGTGGTGGTGACAGTGACCCAGGGGTCTCACATTGCAAGATGGTGGAAGCAGAGAGCGCAGAAAGAGAGAGAGAGACAGACTCTCCTCTTCTTTTAAAGCCCTCACAACCACACCCCTGACCACCATTTTTAATCCATTCACTACTGCATGATCCTACAATCCAATCACCTCTTCAAGGCTCCACCTTTCAATTACCATAATAGGATTTCCCACCCTCTTAACAGTCACAGTGGGGGCCAAGTTTCTAATACATAAAACTTGGGGGACACAATTCGAGATTCAATAGTTTTAGGGGGACATAATTCAATCCACTATAGAAGTGGATGAGGATTAGGGAGAAATTGGGTAAGGGACACAAAGAATAATTACAATTTGTAATAATGAATATGCTAATAATAATGATTTGATCATCATATATTGTACACAAATAATGATAGTCAACACTGTACCCCAAAAATATGTATAATGAATTATGCTGCAATTAAAAAAAATAGAAAAAAAAGTGAACCTAGCATACATCTAAATTTACTAAGACAATATGTCACACACTTATGCTGTTTACAAAATAATACACAAAACCACATTATGCCACCACTAATTCACAGTTACCACTAATTATAATCATTAAAAAGAGGGCAGATTGAAGTGTCCAATTAGGATCACCTATATAAATGTTTGCTTAGTAAACTGAGCATGTAGTGTCATTTTAGGAGAAATAATTAAACAGCTTCAAAGGAATAAGATAGGTTTTTGTACTCTCAACACCTAAACAGCACTCATTTTCATAAAAACAATGCATATACTTAATCCAATAAGATTAAATTTGTCTTTATTTGTTTAATATAATAAATACGTTTAATAGTGTAGTTCAAATTATTCTAATATCTGAAAGTAACTTCCTTGTTTATAAGCAAAACTTCCCCTAGAATCTGACCAGAAACAAAAGAAGAGGGGTGGTTCACCATAGCTATGTCTCTAAAAATATACAATACTATTTAGTAGCATTATTCATATAGCCAAAAGGTAGAAGTCACCCAAGTGTCCAGATGGACGAATTGATAAAGTGTGGTATATACACATACAGTGGAATATTATTCAGCCTTAAAAAGAAAGGAAGCTCTGGACCATGCTACTACATGGGTGAACCTTGAGGACATTATGCCAAGTGAAATAAGTCAGTCCCAAAAAGATAAATATTGTATGATTCCACTTATATCAGGTACCTAGAATAGTCAAATTCATAGAGACAGAAAGTAAAATAGTGGCTGCCAGGGGCTGGGCCGAGGAAGGAACGGAATGGGGAGTTACTGTTTAGTGGGTACAGAGTTTCAATTTTGCAAGATGAAGCCCTCTGGAGATGAACGGCGTGATGATTACACAAAAATATTTATAAACTTAATGCCACTAAACTGTACTCTTGAAAATGTTCACCATTTTTAAGATGGTAAATTTTTTGTTATGTGTATTTTACCACAATTTTTAAAAATTATATACAAATGCATATACATATTTGAGGAAATTAAACTTTCTTCATCACATGTAAATGAAATCCTAAAAAGAAAAAGACATTTACTACATGCTGCTTGATCAGAGCAACTTGCCAGCATTTCCAATAAACATTTGAGTAATCAGAGCTATGGTGGAGGAGAAAGTCTCAAAGAAGCTGCCTCAGCTGCCACCCTCTCACCCAGCCTACACCCACCTAGGACACATATTCTACTTTCACCCATCATGGGTTTCTGAAGACTTGTCTGATGGTCACATGGGCAAACATGGTGAGGCTGATTTTAATCATATGTCTAAACACGTTTTAAAACTCTAATTATTTTCTCTAAATGCCCATTTGCTTATCAACTAGGTACACAACATACAAGTGTTCATTAAAATAGTGCTTCTCAAACTAATATATACAGAGCTATTTATATAATAAGTACCAAACAAACTTTGCTAATTGATTCATACATTTATCTGGACTAAACACATGAGGAAGTTTGCTTACCAGACAAGAAGGCGATGTCTTGCATTAAGAAACGACTGATGTCCTTTACACTGAGAAGCAGCTCATTTCCTATGACACACAAGAAGAGGAGAAACAAAATACACGTTAAAGTTTGGCTAGAAACATACACGATGTCTCGTTGTGCCAAAAAGAACTCTGGGGATCCCGCAGATAAGTGTGCAAAGAAGCAATGCCGATCTGTTCCTCTTTCCTCCTCTCAGCTACATGGCAAAAAAATCATGCTCTTGGAAATATCACTGGGTAAGTAGGACCGGTGACCTACTTCTGAGAATCTATGTCCTCAATGTAATCTACTCCCACTCACCAGAAAACCAAGGGTAAAACTGCAAACTCAGGATATCTGGATTCATTTGAAGGGTGGACAGTCATGTGGAGACAGTGTAGCAGATTGTCTTCTACTTCTGATAGTGCCTTTCATTCTCCAAAGCTTTATTAGCAATTACAGGGTGCTTTTCGGATCTCTTAATCTTATTGGATCCTTAAAACAACACTGAGGAAGGTATTATTATAAGTCAGGAAAAGAGTCTGAGAGAGAGTACAGTGCACTGGTTAACCATGTGGGCTTCGGAGTCAGACAGACCTTGACTCCAATCCCTGCTTGTTGCATTTACTGGCTGTATACACATGGATAAGTTACTTAGCCTCTCTGAGCCTCAGTTTCCTCATCTACATTCTGGGCATAATAATATCTACCTTACAAGGTGCTGTGCCACCTAAATGTGAAATACCTAGCGTCATAGTAGGTGTTCAATAAACAGTAGCATATTAACTCATATTTTATCATCACAAATGAAATAACATTCATGCATTGTTCAATATATTTTAGTTATCCCAGAGCTTAAGTGCTAACTTGTGATGTTCAGTTCTAGTGAACTCTACAGGGGCCCCAAATCAAAGTCCACTACCTGCCTCTGGTCCTTGAACAAGGGTAACTTTTTAAAAGAAAATGGGTCATCAATCTAGGTTATTCTGGATTATTGGTTTTAATGCCTGTAGTTCCACATCTCTTACTGGAGCCATATTTTCTACCTGTTTTCTGATACAAAGTGTCTTCAAGGTCCTGATCTCTGGTGGGGTCAAGCCAATGACACATTACCCTTCTTCGTGCTCCTCAAATCATACCATAAACCACGGATATGGTTTATCAAGGCCAATCTTTCTAAAGGGAATTTAAAAACAAGCTCTCGATGGGTCCACACTAGACAGTGCAATAGGGTATCTGTTACAGAATGACCCTCCCCCCAGATGTGAAACATAAATCGAGTAATTGACGCATTTATTTCCATAAGATACATGCCATTATTAATGTGCAATCTGTCAGGACATAAAAATCAATTCTTAAAAATGTCTACATATATATATATAGACTCCTAGTAGGTATTTCCCAGGCCAAGGCACACACGTTTACATTTGCAATTATTCTTTTAATGCTACATGTTTCTTCAGATAAAAGAATGTGTCTATAACAGCCACAAACATGTCACACACTGACATTTTTAGGTATGGAGACATGGAGGAAGAGTTAATGAAAAAAGGACTAGAATTCCCTTTGCCCTCAGGAGCTTGCAAAAACAGCCAAAATGTGTTCTTCATTGTGTTCTTAAAATGTTCTACATTTTAAATGAGAGCATTAGATGTAAATAAGAGACCCAAATTTCTCCCCTGCTTTGATCCGTAGGAATAACTATCGAGATCCATTGATGAATGTTATGTCAGATGGCAGATCGGGAAGTACTAATATGTGCAACTTGATCCCTCCCATACCATTCGGACTCTTGCATAGCTATAGAAACTATGTCCATTTACTCTACAATTGAAACACTCATGTAATAAAAGAAGTCTCAGGGCATAAAATAAAAGGCCGTGGGCTAGGAGTGAGAGGACCAGGGCCTAGTGTTAGCTGGGCCCCTGAGCTGATCTGTAATGTTTTTTTTCTTTTGGGGGGCGGGGGGGGCTGCAGAGTTATATTTCAATACATGCATACAATGTGTGATGATCAAATCATCATTTTAGAAGTGCTTTCTAAGATCCCTTACATTCTTTGAGACCCACCAACATGTGAAATCCAGATATATATGAAAAACACGCTAATAAAAATTTTGTTCTAAAATGCCTCCCACGATTGTGCAAAAAATAACATTTCCACACTAAAGAAAAAGGATGAAATAATAATTAAAAGAGATGTTACTACTTTAAGAAATGATCAAGTTCTGGGTGGAAACAGACCAAAGGAAGAGAAGATAACACAGAAAGGCAAAACAGGCAGAGTTATCACTGAGCAGACGCAAAGCCTAAGGCGAGATTGTTGCTGAAAACAAAGAGAAACAAAGAATACTGACTTCGGAGAATGTTGTGAAACTAAGTTACACCCAGCTTTGTGTCTGATCCCCTTGAATTTCTACACAGATTTCTTCCTGAAATATAAAAGACTGAACAAATGTGATTTATAATGTTCCTCTTGCTGACCCTTTAAACTTTCTTACTCCAGAGCATGAGAAATAAAAAGCTTGGATCACCAAGGCTGGAACAAGTCCACATTACAGCCTGTTCCTTGTTGACCAGATTCACATTTGATGGGAAGCTCATCAAGCTGCCCCACGTGGAAAGTTCAATCACTCACAAATAAAAGGCTTGCATTCTCTTTACTGTGGACTAGTCGCTAAGCCCAAAAAAGAGCTGGTTGAGAAGCCAAATAAAGGGCTGTAACTCAATAGGTGATCTGACAAACAGTCTTAAAAACAGCCTGATGGAGCAGATCTTCATTTAAGAGCTCTGCTGAAAAACCATGTGTTCGTACAATCAAACACAATCAGGCACAAAGTGAAAACAAAAGACAAGAAAAATGCTTGCCAATTCATTCATTCCATACATATGACCAGGAGGCAAAAGAGTCAAGCTCTTATTGTCTTGACCATAAATTGCAAACACATCACTAATATTTCTTCAACAATATAAAAGGTAGTTGTGCAAATGAGGCTACAGCTCAGAATTCAAAGATAATTTTTTAAAATCTTAAAAGGGGCGGAAATAATATATTTAGGATGGTTCACAGAGAGAAGAAAGGTAAACCCTTCTAATCAGTTGCTCCATTTTGGTTGTGTCACTCACAGAAATGCAAAATATGTGTCACCATGGTACAGGGTTCACTTTAAAAAGATTTATTTTGCATTCATTCACTTTTTTTAACAAATATTTCTTGAGTACCTACTATACACCAGATACTGTTCTAAGCTGTTCTTGAATGGATGTTCTGGGGAAAAACAAAAGTACACAATCAAATAAGTTTGTGAAATATTAGGGGTTAAACATGCTGCGATATTTCCCAGAGAATACACATGTGCCCATTGAGACTCCTTGGGTACGGGTTATGTATGCAGTGTTTCCCAAACGTATGTGATCAGGTACTCCCTTCAGTTGGTAGGTTGGCTCATTGGTTTTTCCCCTCAAAGAGAGACAGAAGGCAAACAGAAAGCAAGAGAAAGCTATAAGGATTACACGTGAAGAAGCATTTTGTTCTAAAAGTCAAAACTATCTGCAGATGAAATAACTGCCATGGAAGGGAGAGAAGCCCCTTCCTATCACTAGTCATGTTCAAACAAAGGCCACACAGCTCTGTGGTGAGGACGCTAGAGGGGACAATCAGGCATATAGCTGGGTCGGAGGAAGTGACCATTTACATTCTGATTTTCTGAGAGTCTGCCTCCAAGATTTGAGCATAAATTACCATTCCAGGGGTTTAAATTCTACTGAGTTTATTAGTGACTCCTATGGGGAAAATGATCGCTTAAAAAAGTCAAGTAAATTGGTATCTATATGCATCCCCATTTTATAGAAAACATTTTTAGGGGCAGGCCCAGTGGCGCACTGCTACAGTGCGCCGCTTGGGAGCGCGGCGACGCTCCCGCCGAGGGTTCGGATCCCACATACAGACCGGCCGCTCACTGGCTGAGCGAGGGGCAGGCGCAACACCGATGGTTGCGATCCCGTTGCCAGTCCCGGTCCGGTAGGGGCGCGACACTGAGGGTTGCGATCCGTTGCCGGTCAGGAAAAAAGACAAAAAGAAAAAGAAAAAAAAAAGAAAACATTTTTACTTCAGATTATGGAGTATAACAGCAATCATTCCAACCCTTGAGCTTTATCTCACAGTAACACTCTCTTGTGTCCTTTTATCCTCTCTCTCAGGTTTCTGTTCATGTACAATAGAAGAATACGAGTTCTGAACATGCTGCACACACACCACTTTGCCCACGCACTACAGAGCCACGACAAATAAACTGCTTAAAAGAGAAAATGCCTCTATTCTCACGTTTCCCTCAAAATAAAATGAGAGGCAAAAATAGAGCACAAACAAAAATAGAAAGGAAACATCAACCAGAAAGATAAAGTCTCTTCCATGGCAATCAACTGACTGCCACCACCAATATGAAAACGGGGAAAGTGCAGTAAATGATTAACTAGATATCATCTGCTGGCACCTAGTATTTGCCAGGCACTGCACAAGGCACTTTATATGCAGTTTCTCTGGTCTTAACAACAGTCCCCCAAGGTGGATATAAAACCCTGATGGTACAGATGAGGGAACAGGCTAGAGAGGCTACGATTTATGCAGTTATTCTTTCAAGACTCGTATTGAACAACTGCCATGTGCTCAAAGTAGAATCTAGTAGGAGATTTAGAAAAGCTTTTACAGTGTCAGATCGTATCTATCTGGTACCCTAACCTTCAGATAGGCCATCTACAATCTGTACTCAGAAAAGTACTGCTGTAGATTGGATGCCCCCCCACTCCCAACCTCACTGAAGCTTAATTCCCACTGTAACTGTTGAGGGTGGGAAATCCTATTACGGTCATTGAAAGGTGGGGCCTCGAAGAGGTGCTAGATTGTAGGACCATGCCATAGTAAATGGATTAATAATGGTGGTCAGGGGCATGGTGCTGAGGACTTAAAAAGGAGATTGCATGAAGAGCTCTCTCTCTCTTTCTCTGCTTCCACCATCTTGCAATGTGAGAACCCTGGGTCACTGCTGCCACCACCTGATGTGTTCTTTGGACTTTGGACTTCTCAGCCTCAGAAACTGTAAGCAATAAATTTTGTTTTCTTACAAATCACCCAATTCTGTACATTTTGTTATAAGCAACAGAAACGGACTAACAGATATACATTTAAGTAGCTCTAATGCAAATTACTAACTAGTAATAGCTCCGTATCCTCCCATTTTCTTCCAGGATGGTTTTCATCCCAAACCATATCAAGAATGTTTATAAACAATCTTTTGCAAGAAACTCCATTATTTTTACAGTCTGAAATTCTCGACAATGATGCTTACTTTTAGCAATCAACTCTTCTTTGAAAGGTCCCTTTTGCCAATGTGCAAGACAGATAAAATTAGGTTTTGTTCTGAGTCCTAAATCCTGATGCAAGGCAGATGGGATTCTAGAAGTATAATTTTTTCCTTTCAATCTGAACATCAGATACTCTATACTATCTGTAAACAGTAATGAATTAGCACATGCAACAAACTCAAGCACTGTCTTGACAAATGTTATGCTTCAAGAGGTGGAACAAATAAAAGGGTAATTCTGAAACCATCACAAAATGAATTCCCATTAGACTGCAGTAGAACAAAATATGCAGTTCTTTGTTCTGCAATAAAGGTACAATATGGAAGACTCACATAATTCTGTACTAAAAAATGAAACCAAGATTCATACTAAATCCTTCTTCTGCTAACACTTACTAGAGCCTTTTTCTAATCCACTGTAATTCAATTCACTAAACATCTACTGAGATCTTATTTTCTCCTCTCTTCTAGGAGCTTAAAAATTAACAGAAGATATAATATATAAATTAATGATCATAATATAGGGTGGTGTACAGTACATGCTGTAACAGAAATACACACTATAGAGTACAGGTAAGGGAGAGATTAGTACATCTAAATTGAGCAAGGGAGAAAAAGGAAGGTTTCATAGATGATGTGACATGAGCTGGGCCTTGAAAATTAATTTGGATTCAAATACATAGACAGGAAAATAGAGAAGGACATTTGATGTAATTGAAACAAGGCACATATGCAGAAGTAGGTGAAAGGAGTGTATGGCCTGATATGGTTTGAGTATAGAGCATTGGGAAGTCTAGCTAAAGCTTGAAAGCAAGACCAGAAGCAAAAAGTGGAGAATCTTCCATGCCTCCAGAGAAGGACAGCAGAATTCTGGAAGTCCTCTGATACAGAGTCACTGACCTAGCACAAAGGTGTTATCCAGGCAGACAACACCTGCAACAGAATGGCAGGTACGTAGAAACTGGTAGACTCTCCAGTCAATTAGCTATCAACTTTTGGTATAACCTCAGGCAACTCACTGAAGGTTCCCTATGACTCAGGTTGTGTACAAGCACGTATACAACAAAATGTGAGGGAAGGGGAAGAGAAAGGAAAGAAAGAGAAAAGCTCTTTTCCATGAGTTGTAAAACTCCAAGTAAAACCTGGCATGAGTACTATTCTAAGGTGCCCATTTTTTTCAAATGTTAACATTTCTGAAATCTGGATGTATCTTAGATCTGGATGCCATCATAATACTCGATTCAATTTTTCATTTTTCTGCCCCAAACCCTATATTAACTACCTCAGAACCAATCAAATACAATCACAAGAATAAAAAATAGAAAATTCAAAAGTGTTTACATCCTTAGTATGAAGACTAAAGGACAAACCTAACAATATGATAACATATAAAACAACCATATAAGAGATAAGCAATATTAAAAGATGTAACTTGAAACAACAAAATGTCAAAAAGTGAGGGGAAGGACACCAAAGCATAGAGTTGGTTTTATTTTTTTATTTTTTTCTTAGATATCAAAGTTAAGCTGTTATTAGTCTAAAATAATCTGTTATAACCATACCATGTCTTTTGTAAGCCTCATGGTAACCATAACACAAAAACTTATGAGACATACTAAAAGTAAATAGCAAGAAATCAAAATTCATTGCTAGAGAAAACCACTCAATCACAAAGGAAAATGGTAAGATCAGAAAAAAGAAAAAAAAAGATCAATAAAACACCCAGAAAAAAGGTAACAAAATAGCAGTAACAAATCCCTATATATCAGTAATAACTCTAAGTGTGAACAGATTAAATGCCTCCAATTAAAAGACACAGAATAGGGCTGGCAGTTAGCTCAGTTAGAGTGCAGTGTTGATAACACCAAGGTCAAGGGCTTGAATCCCCATACCAGCCAGCAGCCAAAAATAAATAAATAAATAACAACACAGAGTGGCTCAAAAATATGATGCCTATAAGAAATTCACTTCACTTATTAAGACACTCATTGACTAAAAGTGAAGGGATGGAAAAAGATATTTTTTATGCAAATGGAAATAAAAAAAGAGCAGGAGTATCTATATTTAAACATCACATAAAATACACTTCATGCCAAGGAAAGTAAGATAAGGAAGGTCATTATATAATGACAAAGGGATTGCTTCAACAAGAGGATATAACAATTCTAAATATATGCTCACTCAATGCTGGAACACCAAGTTATATAAAGCAATTACTATTTCACCTAACAAGAGAAATAGACTTCAGCACAATAATAGTTGGGGACTTTCACATCACACATTCAGCAAAGGACAGATCATCCAGACAGAAAATTGACCAGGAAACATCAGAATCTATCTCTACTCTAGACTGATTGGACCTAATGGACATATACAGAACATTTCATCCAACAGCTGCAGAATGCACATTCTTCTCAGCAGCACATGCACCATTTTCTATAATAGACCATATGTTAGGTCACAAAACAAGTCTCAACAAATTTTTTAAAAATTGAAATCATATAAACTATGTTGTCGAACTACAATGGAATAAAACTAGAAATCAACAACAAAAGAGACACTAGAAAATATACAAATACACAAAAATGAAGCAAAGTGCTCCAGAACAACGAATGGGTCAAAGAAGAAATCAAAAAGGAAATTTAAAAAATCCTGGAGACAAATGAAATTGAAAATATAACATACCAGAACATACGGGATACAGCAAAAGTAGTTCTCAGAGGGAAGTTAATAGCAATAAATGCCTGCATCAAAAAAGATGCCTTCAAAAAACCAAACATTACACCTCAAAGAACTTGAAAAACAAGAACAAACCAGACCCAAAATCAGTAGAAGAAGAGAAATAATAAAGATCAGAGCAGAAATAAATGAATTAGAAACTAAATAAACAATACAAAAGATTGATGAAACAAAGAGGTGGTATTTTCAAAAAGATAAACTAAATCAATCAACCTTTAGCTAGATTAATAAAGAAAAAAGGAGAGGACTCAAATAAATAAAATCAGAAATGAAAAAGGAGACATTGCAACTGATACCACACAAATACAAAGGATCATAAGAGAGTACTACAAATAACTATATGTGAACAAACTGGAAAACCTAAAAGAAATGGATGAATTACTAGACACATACCACTTACCAAGGTTGAATCATGAAGAACTAGAGAAGCTAAAAAGAACAGTAACAAGTAATGAGATTGAAGCAGTAATAAAAAGTCTCCCAACAAAGAAAATCCCAAAACAAATTCTACCAAAGATTTAAAGAAGAATACCAGTTTTTCTCGAACTCTTCCAAAAATTGAAGAGGAGGGAATACTTCCAAACTCATTCTAGGAGGCCAACATTAACCTCATACCAAAACAGGGAAAAGATACAACAAAAAAGAAAACTACAGACAAGCATCCCTAATGAACACACATGTGGAGATCCTCAACAAAATACTAACAAAAAGAATCCAACAACACATTAAAAAGATTATTCACCATGATCAAATGGGATTTATCCCAGGACAGTTCAACATATGCAAATGAATAAATGTGATAGATCACATCAACAGAACGAACAGGAAAAACCATATAATTATTTCAGTAGATGTAGAAAAAGTACTTGATAAAATCCAATTAGGTATAGAAGGAATGTACCTTGACATAATAAAGGCCATATATGACAAACCCACAGCTAATATCATACAGAATGGACAAAAATTATAGGTTTTTCCTCTAAGATCTGACAAGAGAAGGATGCCCACTTTCCCCACTCTTATTCAACATCGTACAGGAAGTTTTAGCCAGTACTGTGGTATACATACGCAGTGGACTACTATTCTTTTTTTTTTTTTTTTGTCTTTTTTGTCTTTTTTGTCTTTTTCCGTGTCCGGCAATGGATCGCAACCCTCAGTGTTGCCCCCGTACCGGACCGGGGACCGGCAACAGGATCACAACCCTCGGCGCCGCTCCCGCGCCTCGCTCAGCCAGCGAGCGGGAACCGGTCCG